>NW_007740779.1:27518-28480 GCF_000696425.1 Galeopterus variegatus | reverse complement strand
AGATGGAGATAGCCCCCATTGCTTTTCATAGCTGCACAGTACTCCACTGCGTGAAGGTACCATAGTTGCCTACCTACCATGCTTTGCCTACCTGTTTGGAGGCAAATTTATACACAGTAGTAATCTCATTGGTTCATTCCAAGTCATCAATTCTGAGGCTTTCAGTTTGTGAAGAAATATTCTAGAAACTGGAGAGAAAGGGGGAAAATAATAGGAGACACACAGTAAGCCAATAACAATAATGGAACTGCCAGGAAAACACAGAAAAGGAGAATAGCAAAAAGAAACAAACAACAGAAACACATGGATACATAATTAGTAAGATCTACCTCGGTGTTTCCAGTCTTTCCCTCCTATAGGATATTAATTGGTAGTCTAGTCTTCACTGGGTTGCTATACTTTTCCGTAAACTTTTACAGTGAGTCATGAAAATACACTAAGACGTGTCCCAGTGAATCCCCCAGTCTCCAGACATAGCCCTCCCTCCCCCACTGTAGAGCAGCAACCCAATTTCCCCCTGGTCACTGGGACCTGTTACCACAAGCAATACTGTAACCCTGCTCTGTGGATGCTGATTTCACAGCATAGCAGCCCAGAATGGCCAGGGGGCCATCTCCACCTGCAGTCCTTTGGAATCATGGCCGTGTTACTGGTAGAAGAATTCCCCTTTGAGTATCAGCACCTCCAAATCCACACTGCCCAAGATTGCAGACACAGAAAGCAAAGATTATTTGAGTGAGATATTAGATAGAATAGGGAAAGGGGCCACTCTTCCCAGCACTCAGACCTATGCATCTGGAATGCAGGAGTTGGCACCATGTACTGGCTGCTGGTGTAAGGCATATGCCATATCCTGTAAGGCCCCATCCACCTCACAGTCTCCTAGCTGGACCTGGACCTCACCTTTCAGTAGGCCAATCCATTGTTTTATCAAGCCAGCTACTTCTCTGGTAAAACCAGTG
>NW_007740779.1:21544-26809 GCF_000696425.1 Galeopterus variegatus | reverse complement strand
ACCTTTCAGTAGGCCAATCCATTGTTTTATCAAGCCAGCTACTTCTCTGGTAAAACCAGTGGATTCCATGGGCTTAAACCCCCACTGCCAACAATCCATTGCCAAAGATGTGTTATCTCTATATTGTGCAGCTCTGAATAGGGCATTTTGTAAGGCTGTGGATGGTGGTGCTAGAAAATATACTGTGGACAGTGTAGACAAATCCACACCAAGAACATGTGCTTATCTCTGTAAGGACAAGTCACTGACCCCTTTAAGATAGGAAGGGTTTAATGTAATCAACCTGCCACGAGGTAGTCAGCTAGCTACCCCTCCCCCACCAGCAGGATGGTGCCAGTACCAGGGCTCAGTGTTAACCTCTGCTGTTGGCTCTCAATAGTGGCAGTAGCCAAATCAGCCTTGGTGAGAGGAAGATCATATTATTAAGTCCAACCCTGTCTACAGGGCCACTTTGCACATGGACCTAATGAGCAAGCACCAGTGATGGGGGGGTGGGGAATGGATGTCTGACGTCCACAGGACAGGTCACCTTGTTTATTTGGGTTGTTGAGAGCCTCCTCTATGGCAGGTATCTTCTTGTGGGTATTCCATGCAGGTCCACCCATGAGCCAGGCCCGTGGCCTTTCCTTCTCTTTTAGCCAGTCCCGAAGAATTCTCCAGATCCCCAGGAGCACACATGTGCAGATTGAAGGAGAGGCTGTGGGCAGGAGGAAGAGGTTCCGGGGGAGTTTGAGCCATCAGCTCATGCAGTTTACTTGTGCCTTCCAGACATGCTTGAGCCTACTCTCCCATCTACCATTTCCATTTAAAAATGGAATGCTGCTGTATACACCCAACTATCAGCCATCAGATAATACCGATTTCATAATAGTCAGTTTGGGTTGCAGAGTTCTTGATATCCCATGGTCAGGTGTTCAGCTTCTACCACCGCTAAAGAGCAAGACAGGAACTGCTTTAGGGGAGAAGGCAGCAGACGAGGACAGAGAGATCTTCCCTGTAGTTCTCCAACTGGGGCTCACCGGAGGCTCCATACATCATCCTCATCGGTGCCACAGTCACTTCCAATGTCATTTGGGTTGGCTCGGCGATTCAGGCCCAAGTGGTGGGCAGTTTGCGGTGCTGACTGTCAGTCTCATGGGTTGTCTAGTTGGAGCAACATATCCAAATACCAAAATCCAAAGAGACCCACCACTCAGTGTGGTGCAAGGTGCAGCAGAATATACCTTTCATGTTAGAAGGGATATCCTGACACGTCCCAGACCACTAGACTCACAGAAACTCTCCTGAACTTTCTCAGGCTATGACCTTGAACTTTCTCAGACATTTTCTATCACCTTTTGGCTTGTAAATCTCCTACAAAGGCATCTACAGTTCTTGCTATTTCCTGCTTACTAGCCAATTGCCACAAATGGACCAGCATATTATTCTGTAGGATATCAAGATTGTTAAGGTTCCTCTGGACTATATTATGCCATGAAAACTGGCAAAGCCCTGAGGCAAGACAGTGAAGGTGTGCTATTGTTCCTGACACATAAAGGTAAATTACTTTTGATTTGTCTTCTGACTGGAATTGAAAAGAAAGCATTTACCAGGTCAGTAAACTGCCTAACAAGTACTAGGGTTGCTGCTGATATGCTCCAGTGAAGACACCACAGCTGGAACTGCATCAGTGACGGGTACCACCAACTGAGCAAGTCTAGGATAATCATCTGTAATTCCCTATGACCTATCTTGCTTTGGCACTAGTCAAATAAGCAAGTTAAATGTTCTAGGACTTACATCTTGCGTCTTCTGGATCTTCGATAGCAGTACTATCTTTACAATTCACCAGTACAGTGTTGCTTTTGGTCAACTAGCGTGGCAGTGAGGAAGGAAGGGGATGTTCTAGGGGCCTCCGCTTGGCTTTTGTTACCATAACAGCCGTCATTCATTGTCATGTAACCGATATGTAGATCCTGTTAGTTAACAGCTAAATCTATTCCCACTGGATATTCTGGGAATGCGGGGAAACCCATGGGATGGGTCCTCCATCACTCTATTCAAGCTCTCATCTGATCTCTTTAATCATCACCTGACCTCCAAATGCTCATGCCGTGACTAGAGGACTACAGTGGCACTTTGGGGCCTCAGAAGTCTCCAAAAGTACAGAACGGGTCTCTAACAACCCCTGGAAGGTCTGGGTTGCTCCCTATTCTCAGTGCACAGTCACCTTGATGAATGGCGTTAGGTCCCTCTGGGCAAGGCGTGGAGGAAATTCACAGTGTACACTCGTGGCTCCATAGCAGGACATTTACTCCAAAGGACCCAGCCTGCACCTCAGTCAAGCGCCTCTGAGACTGTGACATGGCTTAGTTTGGGACTGGAAACAGGTTGTGAACAGCAACTGTGGCAACATGAGTTAGATTTCTGCCTAATAGACTAGAATTTTTCTGCCTACATAGGCTAAGCAGTATCTAAGTAGATTACACAGCTATTTTATTTCTAGGGACCCCATGATCAATTACCCATTGCCAGAGATGCCTACTAATCACAACACTGATAATCGCTCGGTGTTCGTGACCTCAGACCACTAAGCCTCACCATCTGGGCTCTCTCAGTCAGGATCCCAACATTCTCACTGAGATCCAGAAACATGAATCCATAGCAGCATCCCAGGACTAGAAACAGTGGAGCTGTCACACACCTAGGTCCAAAGGAACGTGGGGATGGGGGAGCAATTATTAGAACCCCAAAGGAGGGGGTCATGTAGAGAAGGTTGTCTTAAAAGAGCAGTGACTTTCAGTCAAAGAATATAGCCAGTACCAGGCAACCCTGAATGGAAGGAGTTACATTGAGGGGTAAAAATACCTTAAGTTCATTCTTCTTTCTCCTTCTGATATCCTTCAGGAGCTCCCTTTGGATAAAACCAAACAGAAACCAGAGGACAGAGAAGCCCACTGATGTGATCAAATAGGTCAGCCTCCTAGTGCGGCGATAGAATGGACACAGGGGGAGAAGACACAGGATAGGTCTTGGACATGTTGGACTTTCAGTGCCTGTGGGACACTCACATGCAAATGTCTGGTAGGCAGTTGGAAACGTGGGCCTAGCTCTCAAAATAGCAGCTGGGGAAACACAGATTGGTAAGAATAGAATGGAATATTTTAGGTAGAATATGTAGAGTGAGAAAAAATTGAACTAGGAAAACAATAAAACATAAGGAACAGGCAGAAGAGGAAACAGCAAGAGTGTGGAAGATGAGAGAGAGAGAGAGGGAGAGAGAGAGAGAGAGAGAGAGAGAGAGGTGACCAGAGAGGTAGGAAACCACACAGAGACTTCGACTTCTAGGAAACCAAGGGTGGAAACAGAAAAGTTTAAGCCCTATGTTTTTTCATTCAGCCCTGACTAAATATCAAACTGCATCCAGGAACTAAGGTTTAGTAGTTGGTCGGGAATAGGAGACGAAGTAGATTCTCTTTGTTTTGCTTTTTGTTTTTAACTGGCACATAATAATTGCACTTATTAATGGGGTACAGTGTAATGTTTCGATGCATATACACATTGTGTAAAAATCAAATCAGGGTATTTAGCATATCCATCACCTCTTACATTTATATTTCTTGGGGTAAGAACATTCAAAATCCTTTCTTCAGGGCTGGCCGGTTAGTCAGTTGGTTAGAGTGCGGTGTTGTAACACCAAGGTGAAGGGTTCAGATCCCCTATCTGCCAGCCACCAAAAATAAATCAATAGAAAATTCTTTTTTCTTTTGAAATTTGCAATACAAAACTCAGGAACTTTGAAAACCAGGACTCTGAGCTGGCAATAGAGACAAGAATGAAAACTAGGAAATGATGATAAAACATATACTGTAACTGGTATAACGGGATGTTATGCGGGAACTTATTTTCAGTTTGTGTGATAGGCTGAAAAATGATCCCAATACTCTCAATGTGACCTTATTTGGAGAAAGGTCTTTGCAAATGTAATTAAATTAAGGGTCTCGAGATTAGATCATCCTGGGTTATCTAGGTGGTCCCTAAATCAAACGATGAGAGTCCTATAAAAGACAGAAGAGAAGACACAGACACATAGAGGAGGAGGCCAGGTGAAGACAGAGGCAGAGACTGGAGTGACGTGGAAGCTGGAAGAAGCAAGGAAGTTTTCTCCCTAAAGCCTTCCGAGGGAGTGCTGCCAGGCCAGCAACTTGATTTCAAACTTCTGGCCTCCGTAACTGTCGTAGAATACATTTCTGTTGCTTTAAGCCACCAAGTTTTTGGTAATTTATTACGGCAGCCCTAGGAAACTAACACGGTTTAGTGAAAATTAAAAAAAAATTTTTTTTCATCTCGTAATCATGTTTCTCTAGTCCCTTGGTAAAATTCAGTTCTGCAAATTTTAAAAATCTATTTTTCTCTTACAGCTCTTCAATTTAATAAATCCAATGCAATTTAAATTTTCTAAAGCACTGGGTATCTGATAATGATGAATGATCACTCCATTAATGTTTCCCACATTATTGTTAAATAAAATACCATTATTTTGGTAGCTATGTTAAAAAACATTTACCATGAAGATACTAAAAATATGAACTTTAGTCCAGATTGAGGTTAAATTTCCTTCCTGACAAATTAATACTTATACTAGTCTTGTTATCTAATTCATTAGCCTGAAGTTTCTCGAGACATCCTGACTTTAACTTATTATTCTTGCCTTTGGAAAATTACCTTTTGACCCTGTTTATTATAGGGAGTTATATTTACTCAATCTATATTTGTTTTGGAAATTAAATTTGTTAAAATGTTTGTTGTAGAAAATTAAGCTTATTCACCTGCTATGTAATGGAGCACTTCTTAAATGCTGATTGTATATGAATCACTCAGATCTCATTTAAAATGTACATGTAATACAGCAGGTCTGGGGTAGCTGGTGGTAGCAAGATTCTACATTTCTAGCAAGCTTCTAGATGCTACTGGTACTGGTGGTCTTTGGACATTCTTTCAGTCACAAGGAAGTAACATACCTATTGCCGCAGTGACCCCTGTCTCACAATGTTAATTCATACTCTGTTCTATAACGTCACAGGAATACAAGTGTCTTAAATGCACTTCTCAAATAGAAAACATTAAAATCCATTGTCTGGCTTTCTGTCCTCAGGCTCAACTGTAATAACCTGTGGTTGATTCATTTTTTAATGTGAAAAAATACAGTCATTTTGGGCCGGCCCGGTGGCGCACTGCTACAGTGCGCCACTTGGGAGCGCAGCGGCGCTCCCGCCGAGGGTTCGG
>NW_007740779.1:17009-20829 GCF_000696425.1 Galeopterus variegatus | reverse complement strand
ATCCCATTGCCGGTCCCGGTCCGGTACGGGCGCGACACTGAGGGTTGTGATCTGTTGCCGGTCACGAAAAAAGACAAAAAAAGGAAAAAAAAAAAAAATACAGTCATTTTTCCTTCACTTTTCAGTTAATTATTCCCCCCCTCCCACCCCCTGTTGTATTAGCAGGAAATCTATCAGCTTCCTCTTGAGGCCTTTTTCACTTCCATAACTTTCCCAGTCGTACTAAGGCCTGTGTAGCCCAAAAGGGTTCAACTGGCTTCCACAAGCCAGGTGGAGAGGGAGCTGGAACATCTCATTAGTCTTTTCCTCTTTACTGCATACTGCTCCCTGGTGCTGTGGAGGACCCATCCCTTTCCAGTGTCTTCAAGACATACCCTGTGACTTTTACAGCAATCACTATAAGAGAACTAATTTGCATAACCTCTACTTTCAAATAAACTCCTTCCCAAAGATCATTTTTCTTGCATACAATCACTGACTTTCCTACCCCTCACAAAAAAAAGGCATATTTCTTACCCATTCCAAATCTTATCATAGTAAAAACCCCATTGCCGCTCCAAAGGAAACTATTTGAAATATTGGTATAGGTATTGAGAAAGTAAAAGGAAACTTCAGTGACTGGGTTAAAAAAACCTTTTTTGCAAGTCAATTGGTTTCCAATTCTTTGAATTCAACAAAAAAAGTTTCAGTGATTATTTTATAAAAAGGAATAAAATGTTGCTGAATACTAACAATAAGTAATATTCATTCAGAATACATGAACTAAATGAAAATAAACAAGCAAATCCAGCCTCGTTCATATTAATGAATCATGAACTTCTAATAATAGTTTATTTTTTATGTTTAATATTTATCAGAGTTGTAACATTTATATTTTGATTGATTGTATACTACTAATACTTGTAATGATAATCCAGAAGACACTTTAAGACTTGGAGCCACAATAAAATTTTTTAAATGTAAACATCATAATTATATTTCCTTTTTATTACATATTGGATACAAATGAACAAATTATTGACAATCGTAGAAATACATATAGAAATAAGATAAAATTCTGGAAATAGAATGTTCAAGAAGGATTTGTTTATGTATTTCTTAAATGCATAATAAAGGGTTGCATTTGAATTCCAGTGGATACCTCTGAAAGAGTGGTATAACAATTTGATTTTAATATGTCAAATTTTAATAAATCACTTTGCTTCTGGCAATGGTGGACTAGCTTATTTCAGCCAATCTGCCTGCTGAGAACAACTGGAAACTGCTGACAAAATATTTTTTAAAAGACCCAAGGCAGCAAGGAACTACAGGAGGCCAACATCCTGAAGAGAAAGAACCTGTAGGAGAGAGCTCAAAACAGTTAGAGCTTCTCCCTTCAAGACATTTGCCAGTTGGCTAGTGGAAACTGAGGGGTGGAGCAGAAAGCAGCAGGCAAGATGCTGAGAAGTTGAATAGAGCTATAGAAGTTCATCAGTGCTGGGAGAACAAAAATTTGAGTTCAGGATCTGTCAAAAAAAAAAAAAAAAGGCACTATTAAACATGTCAGGCTTTCAGTGGGGACCCTAAAGAGTTACTTCTTATAAGGGTGAAGCAGAAATAGATCCACCTTCACAAGGACTAAAACCTACTTTCTAATTCACTCAATCCCTAACTGGACTAATTTATGTTAGTCTTTAACAAGGCAAAGATGAATGTTGTAACCTTTAGGGAAAAATACCAAGTGAAAAGTAAAAGAATGTATAATTAAGCTAATAGAGAAAGAAAATAGAATAATAAATTCTGCCCCAGAAGCAAGAATAAATCGTCTCTGCATGAAGTTATCATCCACAGACTCAAATTACAAAAAAAAAAAAAAAAAAAATATTGCCAAGTAGTTCATGTAAAATAACTAGGCATATAAGAAGACAAAAGCTGATATAAAACAAAGAGGAATATAGATAATAAAAACAGACCTACAGGAAATACAGATAATTAGAGCTGTCAAATAGAGACTTCAAAACAGTGGTTAGAGCTGGCCGGTTAGTTCAGTTGGTTACAGCATGGTGTTGGTAACACCAAGGTCAAGGGTTCAGATCTCCCTACTGGCCAACCATGAAAAACAAACAAACAAAAACTATGATTAACATGTACAATAAATTATTATTATTATTATTGCAGCTGGCCAGTAAAGGGATCTGAACCCACGACCTTGAGGTTATAAGGCTGCACTCTAACCAACTGAGCTAACCAGCCAGCCAATGTGTATAACAAATTAAATGACAGAATGGAAAATCCTGACTGAGGACCAGAAATCCTAAAAATGAAACAAAATTCTGAAGTTTTAAAATAAAATAACTGAATTTAAGAAGTTAATGAATGGGTTTCACAACAGAGTTGATACAGCTGAAGAAAGAATCAGTGAACAGGAAGGTAGAACAAAATAAAATACCCAGACTAAAGCATGAAGAGACAAAAAGATGGAAAACTACAAAATGAGCATAAAGTGCATATAAAACACAGTGAAAATGTCTAACAAATTGAGGTCTCAAAAGTAGAGGAGAAAAATAATGGAGAAAAAAGCAGTATTTAAAAATATAATAGCCAAAAATTTTTAAAACTGATAAAAACACATCAAGTCACAGATTCGAGAAGCTCTACAAACCCAAGATTGATCGCTACAAAGAAAAACTCACCTAGGTATAGCATATAAAATTACTGACAATTAAAATAAAGGAGAAAATCCTGAAAGCAGCTAAAAACAAAAAACAAAAACAACATGTTACCATGAAAGAAGCAAAGTAGAACTTTGGCTGACTTCTCAACAAAAGCAATAGAAGCCAGAAGAGCACTAAAAGAAAATAACTGTCATCTTAGAATTCTATGCCCTGCAAATTATCCTTCAAAAGTAAAAGCAAAATAATGATATTTTTAGGCAAATTACAGATGAGAGATTTCTTTAGTAGCAGGTTTGCACCAAAGAAAATACTAAATAGAATTTTTAGGCAGAGGGAAAATGATCCTAGATGGAAGCACAGACATACAGAAAGTTATGAAAAGACTAAACATGTGGGTGAATCTTAATGAACGTTGGCTGAATAAAACAATAACAATAATGGTTTGTGGGGTTAATATATGTAATTTAAATACACAACAACAGATGCACAAAAGGTGGGAGAAGTTAAGCTGGGTTAAAGTATAGCAAAGACCTTGAATTATGTGGAAAGCAATAAAAGAACTTCTATATGCCAGTCTTTAAGAATGAATGTTAGAACCTCAAGAGTAAATACTGAAAGTAAAAGAATATATAATTAATAAGCTAATAGAGAGAGAAAATAGAATAATAAAAATACTTATTTCAAAAGGAAGAATAAAAGAAAAAAGGAACATAGAAGAGATGTAACAAAGCTCAGTTTTGGGAGCTTGTGTGTGTCCAGAAATTTATCCATTTCCTCCAGATTTTCAAATTTGTTGGCCTATAGTTGTTTATAGTAGTCTCAAACGATTTCTTGTATTTCAGAGGTATCAGTTGTAAGATCACCTTTTTCATTTCTAATTTTTGTTATTTGGATCTTCTCTCTTTTTTTTCTCATTAGCCGTACTAATGTTTTGTCAATTTTATTTATCTTTTCTAAAAACCAACTTTTTGATTCATTGCTGTTTTGTATCATTTTTGGGGGTTCAATTTCATTACGCTCTGCTCTGATCTTAATGATTTCTTTCCATCTGCTAACTTTGGATTTGGATTGTTCTTGTTTTTCTAGTTCTTTAAGGTGAAGTATTAGGTTGTTCACTTGCCATCTTTCCATTCTTCTGAAGTAAGCATTTAATGCGATCAATTTCA
>NW_007740779.1:15764-16009 GCF_000696425.1 Galeopterus variegatus | reverse complement strand
GTGTGCATTTAATGCAATAAATTTCCCCCTTAATACTGCTTTTGCAGTATCCCACAGGTTTTGGGATGATGTATCATTATTTTCATTAGTTTCAATAAATTTTTTGATTTCCTGCTTGATTTCTTCTTAGACCAATATGTCTTTAAGTAGAATGGTGTTTAATTTCCATGTGGTTGTATCATTTCCAGAATTTCGTTTGTTATTGATTTCTAATTTTAATCCATTGTGGTCTGCAAAAATACATG
>NW_007740779.1:13001-14517 GCF_000696425.1 Galeopterus variegatus | reverse complement strand
AGTTGGGCCAATTTGAGCTTCCTGAATCTGAAGATCTGTGTCTTTTCCTATACCTGGGAAGTTTTCTGCCACTATTTTGTTGAATATGTTTTCAATGCAATCTCCTTTTTCCTCCCCTTCTGGAATACCCATGACTCAGATATTTGAGTGCTTAAGGTTTTCTGATATCTCTCTTAGATTTTCTTCAATGTTTTAAATTCTTTTTTCTTTTCTTTTCTTTTTCTTTTTTCTTTTTGCCTGCCTGTGTTATTTCAACGAGCCCATCTTCAAGGTCGGAAGTTCTCTCTTCTGCTTCTGCAAGCCTGCTGATTAAACTCTCTGTTGTGTTTTTTATTTCATTCAATGAATTCTTCAGCTCAACACGCTCTGCTACATTCTTTTTCAGGGCATTGATTTCCTTGTACATTTCTTCTTTCAGATCCTGTATACTTATCCTCATTTCATCATGTTGTGTAACTGAGTTTTCTTGTATCTCATTTAGTTTCTTTAGAATTATCACTCAAAATTCCTTGTCAGACATTTCAAGGGCTTCTTGTTTTGTAGGATCTAGAGTTTGAGAGTTATTACCCTTTGGTGTTGTTCTTTCTTGATTATTCATATTTCTGGTATCTTTCCTTTGATGTTTAGTCAGTGTGGCAGGGGATTTCACAGTCCACTGGTTCTACTCTATTGTCTGGCTAGGATGCTGCTTTGGCTACCAATTTAGTTTGGCTGCATCAGTGTCTGCTCGGTTGGCCACTAGTGCCTTGGGTGCATAGTCCCATCAGGTCTTGGGCCTCTCCAGGGAGGTGTGTCTCTAGTCAGCATGCACTTGGCTGGGCTGGGGATGAAGTCAGTTGGTGGCGGCGAGGCCCACCTGCTGTGTTGTGCGCCGGCATTGCAGGGTGTGTTGTCTCTGCAGATCTTCCACTTCTCCAGCTGGATGCCTTCCTGATCCATGCGCACTCTCTCAATTCTCTTTTGAATCAGTCTTTTATTAAATAAATATTAGGAGAATACTTTTGCATCAACCCTTCCATAAAAACACTTGGCCTTACCACACACCTTTTATGTCCAATGAACACAAAGAACAAAATTGCAGAGTGTGGATAAATGATATGGATCAACTGAGGATTGTCACATAATCTGTTACACTATTTCTCTTGCTCTTTGAATTCACAAACACAAAATTAGTCCAGGGATAAAAGTAACAGTATTTATAATATCCCATCTTCCTGTGGTTCTTAATCTTTGCCAATGCTAATTTCATTGCTCTTATTTTATCTTGGTTTTGCAATAATCAGCTAACATAGTTTAGGATATTGTTAATCCTAATTCACAGATGAAGGAATTAGAATCCAAAGAAGCTGGCCAGAGAAGTCACAGCATGAGTCCACGGCAGAGCCATAAAGACAGCTGAGAAGGAGAAGAGGGTTGGAGGTCTGCATGGAGGAAAGACGAAGTCTGGTAGATAAAGATAATGATGATGGTGTGAGTGATAAAGGAATGATGATGAGATAACGAGGGGTACAGTACC
>NW_007740779.1:0-12141 GCF_000696425.1 Galeopterus variegatus | reverse complement strand
CATGAGTCCACGGCAGAGCCATAAAGACAGCTGAGAAGGAGAAGAGGGTTGGAGGTCTGCATGGAGGAAAGACGAAGTCTGGTAGATAAAGATAATGATGATGGTGTGAGTGATAAAGGAATGATGATGAGATAATGAGGGGTACAGTACCAAAGAACTAGGACTGTGACCTCCTGCTGGCTCTTGCATGTGGTTGGTTAATTAAGTAGAGTCAGGATTCGAGTAATAGTGTCTTCGCCAATGACCAGGAAGAGGTCAAGGAGGCTTGGAGAACTTCCCATGCTCCCTGGAGGGTCAACTCACCATACCTTGTTCTCCCCTGCGGGGAGCTCCTCACCTGTGCTTGGTCTAGGAGTCCATGGAGCATGCTCTTCTCAGAACAAATCACTCACTTTCCGCCCCAGAGATCCCCGGACCTCCAGGCTGCCTTGCATCCTCAGTACCAGGGTCTGCATGTGATGTCAGATACCCCTCATTTGCTCTCTCCCCTGCATGGCTCTGCACAACCTCCACTCTGGCCCAAGTCACCTCCTGCAAGACCTCTCAATGGCCATGGAGATTCTCAGCCAGCAGTACCCTGTCCTCCACAGCCTCAACCTCTTCTCTAAACATTTCATTCACCAGTGAAGAAGAGTGTGAAGGAGCCCCAGGAGAGGCAGGAGGGCATCAGGGAGGTGAGCCGTCTTGGGAACGCCCTGGCTGCTGAGTCAGGGAAGGGGATGGACACATATCACCTGTTTTGTTTAGCCACGTGGAGCGTGGCAAAGCTTTTTTCATGGACCAAGAGGAGGACAAAAACCACCAGTGTGGCTTCTAAAATAATTGGAATAAAGAATAAGAAACAGTACACATGGACAGCTTTTGGGGTGTATATTAGTTAGGGTCAGTAATGCTACTTTCTCTAACAAATAAACCCAACATCTCTGTGGCGCGAAATGATATTTGTCTTTTGTTCAGGTACAGTCTAACAGGGTAGGTACTGGGGAGATAAATCTCTGTCCCGCATGGTCTTAGGAGCACAACACCCTTCAATCTTATCTTGAAGCTCTGCCCATCTCTAAGGCCTCAAGGTCCTCCATCTGGCTGTCAGGCAGGACCATAAGTTGCTGCTGTTAGGTTTAATGGGCCAGAAAGTAGTTGGGTCACTTCCAAGTGCATTTCATCAGCCAGAACTCAGTCACATGACAGCCCTAACTGCAAGGGAAGTTAGAAATGCTGTCTCATTCAGAAGCACTATGTGATAGTCAATTTTATATGTCCATTGACTTGACCATGGGGCACAGGTAGCTGATAAAGCGTTAGAAATGCTGTCTCATTCAGAAGCACTATGTGATAGTCAATTTTATATGTCCATTGACTGGACCATGGGGCACAGGTAGCTGATTCTTTCTAGGTGCGTCTGTGAGGGTGTTTCCGGGTGGGATCAGCATTTGAATTGGTGGACTGAGTAAAGAAGATGCTCCTCCCCACTGTGGGTGGGTACCATCCGCTCCATGGAAGGCCCGCATAGAATGAAAGGCAGAGGAAGGGGCAGTTCTCGCTCTCTGCTTGACTGATTGAGCCGAGACCTCGCTCTTCTCACACTCCTGGACTGGGGCTTTCACCACCACCTCTCCTGGGTGTCTGGTTTGCAGGTGGAGATCATGGGGTTTCTCAGTCTCCAGCATCACATGAGCCAATTCCTCACAATAAACCTTTTTGCAGATGAAAACATCTACTGTCTCCTGCTTCTCTGGAGAGCCATGACTGACACACACAGTGAAGAGTCTGGTGGACAACTAGACAATGTCTGTCCCTGGAGAATAGAGGCTCCCGCTGGAGAGGAAGTGGTGTAGGCAGGATTTTTTAAAGATGATTGGAGTATTATAGCATGTTTTCTATGCTAATAGGAATGATTCAACAGAGAGGGGGAAATTAATGATGTAGGCGAGAGAGGACAGCTGCTGGAGAAATGTCCTGGAATAGGGAGAGAGGATGGGATCCAGGGCCTAAATCAAGGGATTGATGCTGACGAGGGCAGAGTTGATTCACCTCCAGGAAGTGGAGAGAAGGTGGAAGCGAGCTGCCGGGTGCCGAGGAACCTATGAATGTCCTCTGACCGGTCTGCACTGTCCGTGACAGAACACAGGGGTTTAGGAGGGTCACAGAGTCAGTTATCAGGAGAATGGGACAGCAATGAAGTAGGCCAGGGAGGAGGTGGGACTGCTACCGCTGCTGCCTCAGGAACACCACTGGGCTTCTCCAGGGACATCAGGTTTAGTGGCTGTGACCTTGGTGTCTGCTGCTCCATTGTGTTCTAGTTCCAGTTCTCCCCACTTCTGTAAATACAGTAGTAGCCCCTTATCTGCAGTTATGGTTTCAGTGTCCTGTGGTCAACTGCAGTCCAAAAATATTAGGTGAAATATCCCAGAACTGAACGGTTCATGAGTTTTGAATTGTGTAGCATTCGGAGTAGCGTGATGAAATCTGGCGCTGTCCACTCCAGCTCTTGTCTGATGTGTACACACTGTCTATGCCACCCGCCTGTTAGTCACGCGATCACCCTCTCCATGACCAGATTGACTATTGCGGTATTGCAGTGCTTTTGTTCAAGTTACCCCATTTCACTTCATAGTACTTTACTGATAGTAAATTAATTATTAGTAATTGTTTTTCATCTCTACGGTGCCTAATTTATAAATCAAACTCGGTCATAGGTGTGTACACATGGGAAACACATACTGTGTATAAGGTTTGGTACTATCTGAGGTTTCAGACATCCACTGTGGGGTCTTGGAACGGATCCCTTTCAGATAAGGGGGACAGCTGTAGGATTATTATTTACCTTTAACTTAAGATGCAAACTTAAATATCATTCTCGACTTCTCTTTCTCATGCACCCAGCGTGGATCAACTGGAATCCAGCAGGCCTCATGTCCCACAGAGATCCCACAGCTGACCCCTCCCAGTCCACTGCAACTGGCCCAGCCTCCCTCACCCCCTCTCCTTGACCCCTCTGTCCTCCTAGCACTGCTCTTGACATCTTGGAAAAACAAAGTCATCCTTGAAAGAAAAAGACATACATCACATAATGCCATTAACTTTCTCAAAATCTTTCACCACCTTTTTTTCAAACTAGGAACTCAAACCCAAATTCTAAACAAGTGCCTTGAGAGTCCCAGAGCCACATCTGTGTCTTCAGCTGCAATAACTACCCTGCACACTTCGGTGGTCAGAAAATTAGTAAAACTCTCTTATAAATTCTACTATTTAAAAAAAAAATTCTATATTCACAATCATATCATCCAAAAACACAGACAGTTTTTTTCCCTCCCTTTACAATCCTTTGGCTTGTCTTTCTTACCTGAAGCACAGTGCTGATAGTAGAGGCCAGTGATCATTTTTTTCTTGTTCCTGATTTGGGGTAGATTTTAATATTCAAAAGTTGGTAGGATTTTGCTGTAGTTTTTTTTGTTTTGTTTTTTGTTCTGCTTTGTTTTGTTCTTCATCTGTCCTTTATTAGATTTAGGACATTCACTGTTATTCCAAGTGTGTGGATCGGTTCAGTGTTTCAGGATGGGATTTCATTCTTTTGCTGAGAGTGTAGCCCTTTCTGGTCCCAGCTTCTCCAGGGGATGTTTTCCTGTTGAAACCCCAACTTTTGCACATCACCAAACTTGAAGAATTTATGAAATTTCAGTTCACTTTTGCTTGGTTTAGCTGTTGCCCTCAGGACAAAAGCTATTCTGTGCTTGGCTAAATTCTCTGTGTTACAGGCTTATATTCTACTCTGGTAATTACTGCTAACTTGTCAGCTGGTCAATAATTTTTAAATAGGCTTCTTTAGAGTTCAGTCAGCATTTTATTACTTTCAAAGGGAAAGATGACCTACGTAACCTGGTATGCCTTATTACTGGAAATGGAACTCTCTCTGCTTAACTTCCAAAATGTATCTGCTTTTCTTTCCTAGTCTTTTTAAAAAAATTACTGCAAACTTATATATTTCAAACAACCTTTTTCCATATTTTATAATGGGAGTTCACTAAAGGGCTATAATTGATGTGTGTTACCCACGACCTTTGCATACAAGTCCAGCCCATGTGTTTTCACTGGACCACAGTGTTCTTCTCCTGTCCAAGAAAAACATGCAGTCTCAGAAATAATATGAGATCTCTAGATGAACTGAAACCTGGAAGGAAAGCATTTTCTAAAAAGAAAAATTAGGTAAAATTTCCCAAGTATATTTAATTAAATATTGCCACTTTTTATGAAAAATAAAATGAAACAATGCTAATGGATTTTAAAGAAATATACCCAGATTTAGGCACTAAAAATGTGATTGTCCCTTCTGAAGGGTGCATATTTCCAAAATGAATCAGACTGAGTTACAAAAAATATTTTGGATTCTTTTTCTTTTCTTTTTTTTTTATTTCCAAAATGAATCAGACTGAGTTACAAAAAATATTTTGGATTCTTTTTCTTTTCTTTTTCTTTTCTTTTTCTTTTTTTCTTTAAATCCTAGCAGTGTATCCTATGAAAGTGAAGTTGATTTTTTGAAAACAGCTAAAAGTTGGATTCATTCAATTATAGTGAATTAGGAATGTTCAATTAGCATGTTGCCATTTTAGATAACTCTGTGTGTGTGTGCATGTGTGTGTGTGTGTGTACACGCACACACGTGATGAAAGAAATGCAACTGTGGTAGATTGTGTAGAACTGGGGCATTTCTAAAAGGGTGTCCTAGTAGATATAAGAGCATGTTTGGAAACCCAATTGAGATGAATGGCTTGACCTTCAGACCTTCAGAGGTGATGGTGCACCTTGGTCATGTCCCTTGCTATTTTGAGTATTCTATGGTCTAACTACTTGCTGGATTTCATATTAATTTCCTGTTTATTTGAATAATCTCTTCTCATATCTTGTCTTGTTCCGGAAGTAGTTTCCTGATTAAAAAAAAAAAAGCTCATCGGACTGTCTGAATTTATATTAACCTGCTTTGATGAGAGTGTTAGCTTTCTAAGGTTGCATCAGATCAACTGCTAGATGAGGTAAACATTGTTAGCAGGTGCACCAACCCAGTGATCTGCTAACAAAATTTACATCATCCAGGAAGAAAATGAGAAAAAGGTAAAAAAATATTTATTTTAATTTTAGACTATAAAGTATATAAATAAAATCATGGAGAAATTTCATATCTATAGGCAAAAATAAAAAGAACCTCAACCTCAACCTGACGCCATCTATAAATACTAACTAAAAATGGGTCATAGATGTAGATGTAAATCATAAACTATATGTTTAGGAAATAATATAGGAAAAAGTTTTCAAGACCCAGGGTTTGAGGAAGTTCTTAAATATGTCACCAAAAGCTCAATCCATAAAATAAAAATTTGATAAATTGGACTTCATCAAATTGAAAACTCTTGCTCTGCAAAGGACCATGTTGAAAGCCTTAAGACCATATTAAGAGAAAGACCCTGTTAAGACAAGCTACAGATTGGGAGAAAATATTTGCAAACCACATTTATGACAAAGGACTATTATCTAGATATATAAAGAACTCAAGCTCAACTTTAAAACAAGCAGTCCAATTAGAAAATGGGCAAAAGACATGAAGAGACAGTCACTGAAAAGAACATATGAATGGCAGAAATACACATGAAGAGAAGCTCGATGTTACTAGCTACTAGAGAGATGCAAGTTAAAACCACAGTGAGTTATTATTACACAACTGTCAGACCAGCTAAAATAAAAAATAGCAACAGCACCAAATGCTTGAGAGGATGTGGAGAAACTGGATCATTCATACTTTGCTGGTAGGGATATAAAATGGTACAAGCCACCCTGTAAAACAGGCAGTTTCTTAAAAAACTAAATATGTTCTTACCAATATGACCCAGCAGTTGTTCTCATGGGCATTTATTTATTCCAGAGAAATGAAAACTGATGTTTGCACAAATAACTGTACATGATTGTTCATAGTAGCTTTATTTGTAATAACCAAAAAGTAGAAATAACTAAAATGTCCCTCACTGGGTGGATAGTTAAACAAACTGTGGAATATCCATACTAAGGAATATTATTCAGCAAAAGAAAAGTCACAAAACACCTTGGACGGATCTCAAAGGCATTGTGCTGAGTAAAAAAAAAACAATCTTAAAAGGTCACACACTGTATAATTCCATTTGTATGACATCAAAATGACAAAATTATAGAAATAGAAAGCAGATTAGGGATTGCCAGGGATTAGAGATGGTGGAGGGGCCTCTGAGGAGGTAGCTGTGACTATAACGGGGTTGCACTAGTTTCCTAGGGCTACCATAACAAATTATCACAAACTGGGTGGCTTAAAACAACTGGAATTTATTCATTCACAGTTCTGAAGGCTACAAGTCCAAAATCACGGAGTTGGCAAAGCTGTTCTCCTTCTGAAGGCTCAGGGTGGTGGTGGGGGATACGGATCCTTCCTTCCCTCTTCCAACTTCTGGGGGTTGTTGGCAATCCCTGGTGTGTAGATTACTCAGTCCAGTCTCTGCATACATTTTCATATGGTCTCCTCCCCTGTGTGGATGTGTCTGTCTCCTCTCCTCTACTTATGAGGGCATTAATCATGGGATTTAGGGCCCACCCTAACCCACTATGACCTCATTTTATCCCGATTACATCTGTAAAGACCCTATTTTCAAATAAGGCCACATTCACAGTTACTGGGGATGAGGACTTCACTCCAACATACCTTTTTGGAGAACGTGATTCATCAAGGAAGTTCCAGGGAGACCTTTATGTTGATGAAATATTCTGCATGTTAGTCACAGTGGGGGCTCCACAAACATGCACAGGTGAGAACTGGGGACACACATTGTCCCAGTGCCACCTTCCTGGTTTTGTGTTGTACTATAATCATGTAAGATGAAACCATCAGGAGAAACTGTGCAAAAGGGACACAGGGCATCTTCAAAGTTAAGTTGAGAAATGATGATCGTCAATTAAAGAATAATTCCAAAATACTTCACAAGTCCAAAATACTTCACGAAAAACCATGAAAAGAGCACCTTTCATGGTTTTTCACTTGCTGGTCATACAGCTTACTTCTTTTAACACCTGGTCAGTGGCTTAGAGCTCTGACCTGAGGTATCAAGAACCAATTACTGAGCTGTAGCCCCACTTGAGAGCATGTGGGATCCTTTTGACTTTGTCAGGGGAGACAGTGCAAGGTTCTTGGTAAGGGTCAGAGTCTTTCAATAAAACCCGATTTTTCTTCAAAGCCACCCATATTTATTTTATTTAGAAACCTGAAGAAAAGGCTGGAATATTTACCAGCTTTGTGCTCAAAATAGTTCATGGTGTCAGTTTGTTTTTATGTTTATTTACTTACTTTTTTGAAGTTTGGAGTTGCTGATTCATATTGGAAAGAAAAAAATTAACCAACAAATTTATATTCCAATTTTTAGAAACTGATAGGATGAGGCAGTCACTTCTAATGTAGACCTAATGGACAGTCTTTTTAAGTCTCATCATGTGAAAATTGAAAATATGGTTTTCGTGATAAGTGTAAATGTGTAACAGCTTCCTTGAGAAATATCACTGAATTCGCTGGCTTCCTCATCCTTTCATTTTGCTTGAGATGTAAAGTGATGTATTTATTTCCTGTATCATTATTGATGAATATTGTACAGGGCAAATGCTTTATTCTCGATTCTTATCATACCAGTAGGCATAAAGGACTGAGTCCTTAATAGGTAGTTTTCCTGACTTTGATGTTCTGATTGTGTAGCCAAACTCACAGTGTGGGAAATGGAACATTTTATGAAGTTCATACATTTTCAAAATTGCTCCCACAATGATGCTTTCGTTTTGAGTTAAGACTGGAATGATGGCTTCTATCTATTCCAGAAAACTTCAATATTGCCTCAAGTGAAAAGGAAAAGCTCATATTTCTAGGCCACTGCCTGTAGCCCATTCACATTCCACAAGGGAATGGATGCCAGTTCTTTTCACCATTAAAAAACAAAAACAAAAACACCCCCCCCCAAAAAAAAAAACAAAAAAACAGTGATGCATTAGAGTCTCTTTACCCGTGTCTCTCCATCAGTCTTCTTGGTTTGTACGTCAGCCAGTTTGGCTTCTGTAGCAGAATTGAAATGCTCCCAGTGAGCTAGTGAATATCAGCACTCTTTCACTTTCTGTATATAAACTCCCTTTTTAGTAGATCAAGCCATTAGTTGACGAAAGTATTGACATTTTTATGGGATTGTTTTTGGAAAAGACTAACATGTAATTTTAAATTTAACATATGGTAGTGGTCAAATGGTGTTCCTACTGTGTAAAATGCCTGGATAATAACCTACTGCATTCTCTTGGCCAGTATACAGAGAAAAACTTGATTAATTTCACCAGTATCCCTTAATCTCCTTCCTTGGCTCCCATCCCATTCTGAAAGGATTGATAAATCTTGCATCCCCTGAAGATTATTACAGTTCCTAATAGTCTATGACAGTAGAAAAAAGCTAGACTCAGTGCCACAAAACCCATCCAACAAATGAAACCACATAAATAATTTCGTTTTCACAATTTAATTTTTATGGGGTGTTTTTCCGTTGTTGTTGCTGTTGTTTATGGGGCATAATAAGGACTGTTGGCTTACCCAGCAGTAAATAAAAGGGGAACATTTTGACACCAAAAATCTCAGTGCTGCTGCTACCCTTCACTGTCAGCAATACTTAACCATCCAATTTCAGCCCAAGGTCATGCACATGTATGTTCATAAATAATACTACCAGAGAGGCAAACGCACAAACAAAAAGTTGTTCTATTTTTGATTTTTTTTTCCTTTTCTTGTTAAAAATATTCCCTCTCCTTAAAAATGAGCCTAGGGCAAATTTTATATATCTTTGTTTTGAAGTAACCTTTGCCAGCTTATGGTCATTAGTAAATATTTTTTTAAAATCCTCTGGCTCTTAAGAACAGCTCCCCTACATGCAAGGAACTCTGCTAAGTACTACGATGGATGTCAGGCAATTATGATGCAGTCCTGGTTCTCAAAGAGCTAACCCTTTGTGAACATGTGAGCCTTCATGTAGCACACAACAGCTTACAAGTCACCTAAGAGCTGGTGCAGGAAAGGACATAATTGACAAAAGAACACAGAAAAGTCTGACACTGCAGATGTAGAGGTGGGGTCAGGATTTTGCGTTAGAAGAGCTTTCAATGAGTCCAAATGAAAATATTTCAGGTGAGCAACACATAAAATTTTACACTGCATTTACAATGTAATTAATGGACAAGTAATACTTAAATTTATGTTGATACAAGTCTGCTGGTTCATGTAACTTAAACTGTAGTTGACTGAACTACAGCCAACTGACCGTTTAAAGGTGAGTTGCTTTTACTCAAACATGTTCTTATGACAGGTGCAGTGGAACCCAGGGGGCACAACATGGGCACAGTAGATAGGTTTCTGCCTTCCTGGTGGGTCCTGTCTAGTCTGTCCTAACAATGACAGGGAAGGGGATGTGAAGAATGGTACCTTCACGGAACACCTGCGCTCCCACCAGGCAAGGAGCTTGCAGACCAGTATCAGTCATGCCCTGCATGCACATGCAAAAATCCCCAAATTTGGGGACTTGGTGCATGAGTCCATCAGTTCTCATGAAGGTGTGGGTGGACATCGTCCTTCTGCTGGTCCTGCGGGGGTCACTCCTGTGGCTGTGCTCAGCAGGCAGCTGAGCTGGAAGGTCTGAGATGGCCTCCCTCACAGGTGGGGCCCCAGTAGGGGTCCCCCAGTCCTCCTCCATGTGTCCCCTTTGGTAGACCAAATGGCTGTGTCACATGATGCTCAGGATCTCTTAAGGGTTTGCTTGGCCCAGAACTGGCACAGCATCAGTCCTACCACCTGCGTTGTTCTGACCCAAGTCACAGGTGAGCCAGGACTCAAGGGGAGGGGGAAGGACTCCACTCCCGGTGGAAAGAGGGGCTTTGCTAGCTGTGGCTGCGAGGGGGATTGAGGGTGCCGTCTTTGTAGACACGCCCACCTCCATAGGCATCTCACAGCATCTTCATAGCACTCCTTTAAGGGAGGAGGTTTCAGTATTATCACTTTTTGTGCTATTTTTTTAGGTGAGAAAATTGAGGGTTACAGATACAAATAAATTAATTCCTTGGAGTTCTCTAAACCTTCTTGAGAGTATTTAAGAATAAGGGGCTTAAGATAAGACACTAGCAATTAAATTCTAATGCAATTAATTAGCCTGAGAAATGGGGAGGGGAGAAATTTGTTTATCTTTTCTATAAAATAGGAATAATAATACCTATCTCACATGATTTTTTTCAAACTTGAGCAGGATGGGCATGTTAACTACCCAGCCCATTGTCTGTAAGTAGTCAGTCCTCAGGGTCCATTACCAAAGAACACTGATTTGGCACCAACAGCTCTGGCTTCTAGTCCCAGATGGTCACTACTTAGCAATCAGATTTTGAAGAAATTATGTAAAGTCTCTAAAATTAATGTCTTAATTTATAAAACAAAGAGATCAGATTACCTTTAATGTTTATTCCTTACACACATGTCCTTCCCAGTTTTATTTGCTAATTTGTAAACAGCCAGGGTACCATCACAATTAAAATCAGAGTAAAAACAACAAAAAGAAAAATACAAAAATTAGCATAGTGTATAAGAAGTGATTACCAAGTTAGAAGAGAAAAAGAACATTTCAATATATACGTATATATAGGGAAAATCGTGTCAACAATTATAACAGATAATTAATGAAATAATTGCAGATGGCCAACCAACCAATGGAAACATGTTTATCCTCAATGATAATCAAAGATATTCAAATATAAAGGAAGATGAGATATTAATCTTCATTTATTAAATTGGTAAATATTTTTAAAATGTCTAGTATTAAATGCTAAGTGTTATATTACATGATTGGTAGTATATTATCAAAACCCTTGGAGGGTCAGTTTGTCAATATTTATTAGGAGCATTAAGAATTTATCTTTGACCCAGTCATCTCATCCATTAGGAATATAGAGATGTGTGCACCAAGATGTCTGCACATTTATTGTAACATAATTCTTAAGATTTCAACCCCCAAAACTACTTAAATATTCAAAAAGGGGAGAGTTAAATTCATTACAATACCTCTGATAAGCAACAATACAGCAATACAGCCACTAAAAAATGTACTTTTAAGAATATTTTATGCTCAGGGAGAATGTTTGCCACGTAATATTAAATGAAAAGAAAGAAGAAATCCAAATTGCAAATTCATTTTCATCCAACCTATTGAAAAACATAAACATGTACCCAAAGAAAAATACTGGAAAAAAAAAGATATGAGAACCTCGAGAGTGTTTGTTTCCAAAAATGTTTCTATAGCTGATTTTTATTTCATTCTATGTGTTGTTCTGAATTTTCAAAACTGTAATGAACCTGCAAATTTTGTGATTAAAAAATAATAATAAACAGAAAATGCAAAAACAAATATGTCTTTCCCCTTCAGATATTCTGCTTAGTACTTGAGCATGAGCACCTCTAGCCAGCATCCTCTGCTCTACTCGGCAGGGCTTGTCGGCTGCTGAGGCTCCTCTGCTGGTTGTAAGGTCACACTCAGGAACCAAGGAGAGGCATGCATTGATCCTTTCTCTGGTGAGCAGTAGGTTTATAAAATAAGCTCAGTTTTCATTGAGGTAGAACCGCAGGTACCTTTAATACTTCTTCTGCCCTCGAATGCAATCTGTTTCTCTTGCATTTTTCTTAAAAATAGATTTTGTGTTTTTAGAGCAGAGTTTCAGGTTTTTAGAAAAATTGAACAGAAAGTACAGAGAATTCACATATATGATTTTCCTCCCACGTGTTATTTCATTTAGCATTTTCTAAGCGTAATTTAGTGCAATGAACATCAAGTAAATGGGGGAAATGCTCAGTTTATTTTAGCTGCTCCAATGTGGTGCCTAAAAGAGAACACAAAAGAGTCGAATTTGTTTACAAACGCTGAACGCACCCAACAGCAGCGAGCTGAGAGAGCGTCCTGTGGTAGCCTGTCCATGGAGAAGCACTGCAGCCTGCGTGTCGTTTGTGTCAGAATTGAAAAGCCAGGGCCGGCCCATGGCTCACTTGGGAGAGCGTGGTGCTGACAACACCAAGTCAAGGATTAA
>NW_007740778.1:20673-28482 GCF_000696425.1 Galeopterus variegatus | reverse complement strand
AGGAAGGAAGGAGAAAAGAAAAGAAAAGGCACTGAAAGCCTGTTTAATGAAATAATAGCTGAAAACTTCCCAAATATTGGGAGAGAGACAGTATTACAGATCCAAGAAGCTCAAAGATCCCCAAACAGATTCAACCCCAAAAGGACCTCCTTCAGAAATGAAAGAGAAATAGTAATTTTCTCAGGAAAAGAAAAACTGTGGGAATTAACCACTGCAAGACTGGCCCTTCAACAAATCCTCAAGGGAGTCCCACATCTAGAATCAAAGGAGAGATATAGGTCACCATAAATACATGAGAAAGAATAAAAACTGCTAGTAGAACAGATACACAAATGAGAAAGAGAAAGAAAATGTATATTATCACTAAAAAAAAAAAAAAAAACCAACTAACCAACACCAAAGATAAACAATAAATGGGAAAGAAAGGAACATAAGAAGCACAAAACAACCATACAGAAATGTAGGAATGTATTCCAAATGGTAGGAATAAGGCAATACCTCTCAATAACAACTGTGAATGTAAATGGACTAAATTCCTCACTTAAAAGATATAGACTGGCTGGATGGATTAAAAAACTAAACCTAACTATATGCTGCCTGCAAGAAACCACGTCACCACTAAAGACACACATAAACCAATAGTGAAGGGATGGAAAAAAGACAATTCATGCAAATGGAGACCAAAAACAAGCAGGAGTTGCTATACTTATATCAGATAAAATATACTTCAACCGAGAACTGTACAAAGAGAAAAAGATGAACGTTATATAATGATAAAAAAATGAATGCAACAAGAAGATATAACAATCATAAATATATACGCACCCAACATTGGAGCAACCAGATATATAAAGCAACTGTTATTGGATCTAAGGGGAGTAATAGACCCCAACACAGTAATAGTTGGGGACTTTAAACAACACATTAGACCAAATGGACTTGACAGACATATACAGAACATTTCTTCCAACAATGACAGAATATTCATTCTTCTCATCAGCACATGGATCATTCTCCAGTATAGACTACATATTAGGCTACAAATTAAGTCTCAACAAATTTAAAAAGGTTGAAATCATATCATATACACTTTCAGACCATAATGGGATAATGATCATTCTCCAGTATAGACCACATATTAGGCTACAAATTAACTCTCAACAAATTTAAAAAGGTTGAAATCATATCATATACACTTTCAGACCATAATGGGATAAAATAAGAAATCAATGACAAACAAAACTATGGAAACTATACAAATTCATGAAAATTAAACAACATGCTCCTGAACAACCAGTGGGTCAAAGAAGAAATAAATTAGGAAATGAAAAAATTCCTTGAAATGAATGAAAATACAAGTACAACTTACCAAAACATATGAGATACTGCAAAAGCAGTACTAAAAGAGAAGTTTATCACAGTAAGTGCTCATATCAAAAGACTAAAAAGACTTCAAATAAACAACCTAATGGTAAATCTCAAAGAACTAGAAAAACAAGAATTAATCTCAAAACTAGCAGTTGGAAAAAATAAGAATAATCCCAAATCTAGTAAATGGAAAGAAATAATTAAGATCAGAGCAGAACTAAATGAAATAGAGACCAAAAGAGTGATGGAGGGAGAAAGGGAGGAGAGAGAGAGAGAGAGAGAGAGAGAGAGAGAGAGAGAGAGAGAGAGAGAGAGAAAGAAAGAAAGAAAAAGAAAAGACAGAAACAATAATCACAATAATATGCTGAACTTTCAAAAAAAGGAAAACTTTGGTTATGAGTGGTGGGAAAAGGGGAAGGGGTGGAGGGTTAGTGAGAAATTGGTTAAGGGTCAAAAAGATCGATTGCATTTTGTTGACATGAGTATACTAATTATTCTGATTGGATCACCACATATTGTACACAGGTATTGATATTGTAACCTGTACCCCATAAATATGTATAATCAATTATGTTTTAATAAAAAAAACTATCAAAAAAATAAAAAGTCCATTTTTGCCCATTGTTTTGAGATGCCACCTTTATCATGTACAAAACTTCCTTATGTACCTCTGCCTGTTTCTAGGTGCTCACTTCTATTCCTCTAGTCTTCTTGTCTGCTCATACACCTGTAACATATTTTCATTGGGGATGCTTTGTAATGTATTTGAAATCTGAGAGAGCTTGCCCCTATCAAGGGTTTTTCTAGCTATTTTTGCATTCTGGTGATTCCACATGAACTTCAGTGTCAGCTCAAGCCAATTTGTGATTTTTTTAAATATTGTGATAACATTAATTTTATAAATTCACTCACCTAGAATTGACATCTTCATATTTTTGGGTCATACTACTCAAGGTTGTTTTTCCAGTTTTTCAACCTACTTTTCTTTCTTTCAGGAGATTTTTCAGTTTTTTGTTATTATTGTTATAGATTTTCCTTATTTCTTTTAAAGTTTACTTCTAAATATGTTATCTTCTTGTTGTTACTGTGCATTGAATTTTCACTAACATTAAATACTCTAAAATTTTGACAGATTAATGACTTCTGCATGTTATTTTTATAGGTAATTTACCGAATTATTTTATTGTTTGAATTAGTTGTATCATTGATTCTCTAAGGCTTTCCAGCTGTTATTTACAAAATAAGAGGAATTTTTTCCCCTGGTTCTCATGCGTCTAATTAGTTTATTTTGTTTCCTTGCATTAGCAAACACCTTCAGTATAAAGTTGAATAGCTGTAGAAATATTTTGCATCTTCACTTGAGTCTCTGGAATGAATTCTACATGGTCATGGCATTCTTTCAATGTGGTGTTAAATTCTGATTGACAGGTTTTTACTTGAAATTTAAGTATCAATATTCATAGCTGATATTGGTCTGCAATATTCTTTTATTATTCATCAGTATACATTTTTAGTTAGCATTTAAAATCTTTCATTATTAATTTAAATATTTGAAAACTATAGTTTTTAGTTTTTTATAAGTTTGACATATTAAAATAAAACTATTGCATTGCTCTTATAAATGTATCCAATTGTATCATATCACAGTGACTTGAAAACTGTTATTCATTTAAAAGTTATGATTAAACTTTTCTTTAATAGTTGGAAATTTTACCTTATTATTTGCTCTTCCTTGAATTATTATTTATATTTTATTCTTGTCAAAAACTTTTAACTTCAATGTCACACATTTTTTGAAAATATTGGTTATATCAATATCTAACTGCAATATCTAACTTAATTGTATTATCAAGGGGTTTTATTGACTCTCAGAAATAGCTATGCATATAAAGAAACTACACTCTCCAAATGCAAAAGTATAAGTTATTAGAATGAGATTAACATGATGGGAAAGGATGTGCTAGAAGATCGTTGAAGTAAATTAGTGTGCTGTAGATGTATTTATTTTCAGAGAAAAGGGAGTTTAAGGCAAATATCATTAATAGAGACAGAAAAGGGCACTGCACAGCACACACATGCAAGCACACACATTTTATTCACTAGGAAAATATGAAAACTTCTAAACTTGTATGCAACTGCAATGTTGTTCAAAGCAAGTAAATCAGATGTACAAAGGGATATTGACAAATCTACCTCACCTCTCTTAGTAACTCAGAAAATAGAATCAAAATTTATTGCAGCTCTATTTACAATAGCCAAGTGATGGAACCAACTTAAATACTCATTGACAGATGACTGGATAAGGAAATTGTGGTATATATACACCATGGAATACTACTCAGCCATAAAAAAGAATGAAATTCTACCCATTTGCAGCAACATGGATGAGCCTGGAGAAAATTCCAAGTGAAGCAACCCAGGTACAGAAAGAGAAATACTGTATGTTCTCACTCATAACCAGGAGCTGAATCCATAAATAAACAGTAAAGAGAGACAGAGGGAAAGAAAGAAACAACAATCACAGTAATACATTGAACTTTTAGAAAGAGAGAAAAGAACTGTGGTTACTAGAGGTGGAAAAGGGTAGGAGGGGGATAGGGAGGGGGGCTAATTACGAATTGGTTAATGGACAAAGTGGTTGCATATTGTCGTGATGAATAAGCTAACTATCCTGATCTAACCATCATACATCATACACAATTATTGAAAATCAACATTGTATGTATAATAAATGTATCTAAAATTTATTACATGTATGTATAATAATTGATGTATAATTGCATGTATAATAATTTATGTATAATAAATGTTTTATGTATAATAATTATTATACATAAATGTATGTATAATCTGTATGTAAAATAAATTATGTAAAAAAAAAAAAGAAATGTCCCATGGCACTCAAAAAAATATATTTTTAAAAAAGAATAAAAGGGAAAGAAAGCAAAAAATATTGGCAATTTAAATCTCACAATTAACACATTAATATAAAACAAAACTTTAACTCAGCGATTGGAGAGTAAATATAATTTTTAAATACAAAACTTGTATAAAAAGTGTCTACCTGATATGGAAAATCTCAACACATTAAAACATAGGAATCACGCAGGTAGCATTCTCTGAGCGCAATAAAACTAATTTGAAATCAAGTGACTATATAACTGGAATCCTTTATTTTTCATGGCTGAAATATAATTTCAAGTATGAATGGGTAAAAAGGGAAATAGCAATAAAAAAATGAGAAAATAAATAGGACCAAATTCATTGTGTATCAAAATCAGTAAATCCCATTAAAATGAAATTAGAGAATAATTTATAGACCAAAATGTTTATGTTAGAGGAAAAAAGAAAAGCTAAAACTTAATGAAATAATCATTCAACTTTAGAATGTAAAAAATTAACAGTAATTAATAATAAGCACAGAAAATAAAGAGGCGAACATACAAAAGCAAAGCAAAGAAAACAAACAAAAAACAATAAGCCTCTGTTCTGCAAAATTCTAGAGGACATTATTTAAATTGTAATCTAGGTACATGATGCCCCACCTCACAGTGTTTATTTAAACAATCTAACACAGCAGCCTTGACAAACTTATAATTAACAATGTCAAGGGTTCCGAGAATTAGTACTCAAAAAATGTTGCTGCAGCAAGTCAATAAATATGTATAGCTGGTAAAAACACATGCGCGTGTGCGCGCGCACACACACACACACACACGAAGAAACAGAAAAGAAACCCCAGAAATCACTACCTCACACCATACACTAGAAAGAACTCCAGTAGGGGTAAATGTCAAAGACAAATCTGCAAAATATTTAGAAGATGGAAATATTTTTTTATGACTTGCAAGTAGGAAAGTCTTGCTTAAATGAGACACAAAAACCTTAACTGCAAAGAAAACACTTGATACAGTTAATTTAGTTAAACTATAAGCATGTATTCTTCCAAATAGGGGAATAAATAAATCCTCCTGAGAAGAATCCAAAGGAAAACACAATTTGGTAGTCACTGAGCCTGTTACCAAACACTCTGAATCTCTCCTTGGGGCTTCTGGTGTTTCATATCCACTGGGGGTGAAGTGTGGTCATGTGGTTGTTTTGGACGATGGCATTTGAGTCTTTCATGTGTGCTCTGTAGGAATGTGTTTTCTTTTGCTTGTCATTATGAGAACATATGGGGACAGATAGTGGTGGCCCTAAAACCTAAGGCAAACGTTGTCTTACAGTTGGTGTCCATACGAGTGCCTTTAATCTGCATACTATGACTCATCCGTCCATTTACTAAATGAGTCCACAACACATTAGAAAACAGAAACGGGAGGAATTTTCTGTCTTTCCTCAATTTTCAAATCCTTCAAATTCTAATTTCTCACTTCTGATTCTAGTTTGCTAGATACTTAATCAAGACATAAGGGCTCTTGCCGGATGGGATCGAATTCAGCTTGTAAAGGTTTGAGGACACCCAGATGAGCTGGCTTAGAAGCACATTTTTGGCAAAGCTACCCAAACAGACAAGTCTTGCAGCCTAGGGTGCAGTACTGGCGTGGGTGTGTGTCAAAAGAATGATTCATGCTACATGTGCATATGGAATGTGCAGATAGAGTTGGGACTGCACTGGTGCATCTATGTGTGATTGTAGAATCTTAAAAGGCCAAAGGCTTGAGCATACTAAGGGACCAATCTCAAGAACCCATGAGTCTACGTAAAGCTGCAAATGTTGTAGTCGATTTCAGGACAGGGGATGCTGCTGTCTGGAGAGCCACGTGAGGTAGAGAGAGCTGAGGGAGAGTGCAGTGAGGGTGAAAAAATTATACACTAGGAGACACAAAAGAGGAGCTTTGTAAGGAGAAAGAATGGCCAAGAGCCCCCAACGGAGAAATAAATCAATTGTATGCTCTGGAACTAAAAGCAACATCAGCTTGGATACAGAGTTATACATATATGCATATAATATCTATCATTGCAAGGAATTATAAGATGTATGGAAAGGAAGCTCTATGCTTATGCAGACGTAAATTAGGAGCCAAAGACAACATTCTACTTTTGAGCTTACCTTCCACATCAGCTCAGGATACCCATCCTAGCTTTTGGCTTTCACATATTTAACCAAATAAAATATGTGGAAGTACATTATTAAAACAGATAGAAGGCATAAAGTATTGCACATAAAGTGTTTACTAAGCTAGATGAGAAAAAAATTGATGAAAATCAAATGTACAACTTTTGCTTACTATATATTTTCCAGTGATGAAGTCTTAGTAGTTTAGCACTTGAAGATTGCACATGATTCATGAGAATTTGGGTTTTTCCCCTTTTCATCTACAATACGTGACTCTATATTTCTCTCATCCTGAGATTCATGCCCAGAAAGTCATTCTGTTGTTTTATATTTCTTTCATCTGCCAAGAAAAAAAGAGATTTACTTTCACCTTATGTTAAAAATCTGTGAAATTCTCACACAGTGGATTTTTAAAAATCCCTCCAATTCAACACAGTTTCTAATAGAATATTTTATGCATTAATTAGAATGAGAAGGAGAGAAGAAATATTGTAATTCGTGGTTCTTAATTTTGCATTCTGGCTTTCTCAATTTAAAAATAAATGGAAATGTTTAGAGATCATATACTGCTATTATAATACAAAACACCTTGTTAACGCTTTGTTTTACAATCAGGATATGTTGGCTATAAAAGCACGTAAAGCTTCTAATCCACAAAGTGCTTGCAAACTAATTAGAGAGTCAAGGTACACATATCAAAATGAGTAGTTATTATGCCTTAAAGACATAAGAGTATAAAGCTTGGAGAAGGAGATGATGATACAAGCTATACATGATAATGTGAATAAAGAGGGTGGCTTTTAATAAAAACAGTAGTAGTTGGGGAGATCCACTTATATATGTTTATATGTGTATGTGTGTGTGTATATGTATAAAAACAAAGAAAACATGAAATCATGGACACATTTGAAGCTCTTTGAAAATGCAAATCTTGGTTAGCTTTCACGCTGGCAATTTGGAAGATCTCAACATACCCAACATTGACAAAAACCAGTGCAACCTGAGAGTTCTCTTAAACTTCAGGTCGCCTTAATTTCATAGATTATTTAACATTAAAAAGGTCACGAGAAGACCACAGATTCTACTTCTAAAAGGGTGTTATTATCAAACAATAATTTCTCTTCTCTGGGTGTGTAAAATACTTTCTCAGCAAAAGCTTCCAGCCTGAAGTCTGTTTTCCTGAGTTGTTCTTTAATAAGTTACACAAGGCAGATCCTTGTAAAAATAACTACTCAGATTTTAATGTAGTTAGTTTTGATCTAAACTTCAAGATTCTTTTGGGGGGGTGAGGAGAATACATCACATTTACTATTCTTTTTCGAAAAAAAAAAAAAGACTTTTTCTTGGAGTGTTTAATTTCTTTCTCAATGTACCAGGATGAT
>NW_007740778.1:8679-18711 GCF_000696425.1 Galeopterus variegatus | reverse complement strand
AAAAAAAAAAAAAGACTTTTTCTTGGAGTGTTTAATTTCTTTCTCAATGTACCAGGATGATTTTGGAGGACTCGTTAGGGTTTCTGACAGGATATTTTTCACGGGGGTTGGGGATAGGGCTGGGATTAGGGTATGGTAAATCAGGTGAGTTATTACGTACTGAGCATTTGCCTGCAGGACAAAATCTAACTCCATAATAGGGATAAATCATAACTTAATGTGATATTTAAAAAATAATATTTAACGTAAAACATCTGTGAAGAACAAAACATAGATGGATCAGTCATCATTTAAATGCTGAGCCAAATTGGAGCTGAAGGCAAGAGGAAAATCAGTACTGATGTCTTCATTACAAATCGTGATATTCTGTTTTTCATGGGTGTTTTGCATTAAACTATTATTTATCTCAATGCCTGAGGGATTTTTTGGTGCCCCACTAAATTGGATGCCCAAATCAAGTGCCTCATTTCCTTACCTTCTTCCTGGCCCTGGCTGGGGGTGGGGGAGTGGGGGTGGGGCTGGAATTCCTCGTCTTGCCCCGTTTGCACGCGATCCTGCACCAGGTGTAACACACATGATGTTAAGCGTGTGTGGGTGTGTGCCACACCCGGGTGACAGGTGACTGTCTTCGGTGAGGAGATATTTCTCGCCATTGGCATGCTCACAAGCAGGTTTGGAACCGCACATCTCTGCTCTTCAACTTGCCCTTACACGATTCATTACGATTAATGGGACCACAGAGGGCAAAAAGATAACGGTACCCTCTTGGCTGTGGAATGATGGGTGACAGAGGCTACTCAGGGTCTTAGAGGGCACCTTATAAACTCATTTAATAGTTATTTACTGAGTGTTTATCTGATAAGAAAAATAACATTAATTGCAGCTGATATTTATTCATCCCACATACATATATTGAACACCATATATGCCGAGCATTGTTCTTGGTGATAAACATACCAGGAAAAATAATTATGCTGTGAGTTGCCTCCCGTGTATGTGTGCACTCACACCTGCAAGCACACACCTGTGCACTTACCTTGTGTCATGTGCCATGGATATGATGGCAGAGATTACAAGGTGAGAAGAAAAGCAGACCTGCTCCCTGCCCTCTGGAAACTTATAGGTTAGTTGGCAGAGGATGGTTGGGTGGTTCTTGCAGGCAGCGAAAACTGCACGCGCAAAGGCCCTGGGGCAACAGACTCCAGGCTCAGTTACAGTGGTGTTACAGATTTCTGTCTTTATCCTAGAAGAACTGAGAAGTACCAAAGTTTTTTAAATGGGAGAGGGACACAATTAAATCAGTGTCTCAAGTGAGGACAAGATAAGGATTTGGGGAAATGGGTCAGAGACCAGAGAACTTAGTGATCGGCATAAAGCCATGAAGCTGGAAAAAAAGAGCAAAGATGTGAGCCCAGGTCCTCTGAGATGCCAGCATCCTCTAACACACTTAGCAAACTCTCCTGGTTAAGGAAACTTGGTTGGGGTGGAGCCACCATAGGCAATGATGACAGTGGAAACTATTGTGAATTGAACTGGGTCTTTTCTGCCATTGTGGTTTCCAGCTTTATTGAGGAATAACTGACGAATAAAATGTTATGTACCTAAGGTGTACAGTGTGAAGGTTTGTTACATGTGCATGGTGTGGAATGTTTGCCACCGTCATGTTGAACTGGGGTTCTTAAGAGTATATTCTAGACCACTGTTCAGGTCTGTTGCTACAGTTCTTATGCTCCTTTTTGAAAATAATTGGTTCTTTTTGTACCTGCAAACTAGCCCATGTGCTCACTCACTGACATTCATAGAATACCTACAACTTGCACTATACTGGAAAATGAAAAAAATAAATCGGAGGCATAGGATAAATTGGAGGCATTGGCTGTCCCCACCAGCAACTCTGAATCTCTCTGGAGCCAGAACACACACCCACTAACACCCATTAAATATGAATGACCATGATGGGCTACATTGTATGGTGCTGGCAATTAACAGCTGATGTACATAAATAAAACTGATATTTTAGTGTATATATTGAGAACTCTGAAGTCTACACATTTATATGCCAAAAAAAATAGCTGTCTAAAAGCACAGACTTATTTTTTTCTAAGATGTATTATAAATAGGAAAAAGATTGCATTCTATCTCTAAAAGATCTTTTCTTTGCTATTACAGGGTAGGTGGATATTGGGGATGACAGAAACAGTGACTCTGATTTGCAAGTGAAATTCTATTTGTTTTGCAAGTCTTTATGGAATGTGTCCTGTGTTCCTAGCACTGGGATCCAGGTTTCTGTTTGTTCAAAAACTTAAAGAAAAAACTTTTGAAATGTTGATGTTTTTATTAAACTCTGTTGGCTGACAATATATCCACAGATATAAGTAATGTGGGGTGCGTAGGTTGATTTGCTGCATTTTCATTATTGCTGCTAGCTCGTGGCAGACACCTCAACGGCACACCAGAGCTTAATAAGCAGAACCACATATCCACATGTGTGTTTTGCTTTAATAGTCCATGGAGGGAGTAAATGTAGACAGATAGACCCATAACATATTTTTACTGCATGTCATTATGACATCACCCCCAGAATCCCCAGGGAATATCAGTGCCTTACAGAGTATAGGTGGTCAATAAAAATGAATGAATGAATCATATTGAAAAAAATAAAACAAAATAAACTGGAAAGAGGGTCTAGGTTGAGAATCAAGGTGGAAAAGGACCCATTAGTCTAGAATACCCTTTGTAGTGGATGGGATTATGTCCCCCCAAAACTCATTGAAGCTTGAATTCTGTCTCCCAAGTTCTATGTATTAGAAACTTGATCCCCACTGTGGCTGTTAAGAGGGTGGGAAACCCTATTACGGTAATTGAAAGTTGGAGCCTTGAAAAAGTGATTGGATCATAGGACCATACAGTAGTGAATGGATTAATAATGGTGGTCAAGGGCATGGTTCTGAGGGCTTTAAAAGAAGAGACAGGAGAGTCTGTCTCTTTCTCTCTCTCTCTCTCTCTCTCTCTCTCTGCTTCCACCGTCTTGCAATGTGAGACCGTTGGGTCACTGTTGCCACTACCAAGACCCTCAACAGATGTGTTCTCTGGACTTTGGACATCCCAGCCTCTGAAATTGTAANGCTCACTCACTGACATTCATAGAATACCTACAACTTGCACTATACTGGAAAATGAAAAAAATAAATCGGAGGCATAGGCTGTCCCCACCAGCAACTCTGAATATCTCTGGAGGCAGAACACACACCCACTAACACCCATTAAATATGAATGACCATGATGGGCTACATTGTATGGTGCTGGCAATTAGCAGCTGATGTACATAAATAAAACTGATATTTTAGTGTATATATTGAGAACTCTGAAGTCTACACATTTATATGCAAAAAATAGCTGTCTAAAAGCACAGACTTATTTTTTTCAAAGATGTCTTATAAATAGGAAAAAGATTGCATTCCATCTCTAAAAGATCTTTTCTTTGCTATTACAGGGTAGACAGATATTGGGCATGATAGAAACAGTGACTCTGATTTGCAAGTGAAATTCTATTTTTTTTGTAAGTCTTTATGGAATGTGTCCTGTGTTCCTAGCACTGGGATCCAGGTTTCTGTTTGTTCAAAAACTTAAAGAAAAAACTTTTGAAATTTTGATGTTTTTATTAAACTCTGTTGGCTGACAATATATCCACAGATATAAGTAATGTGGGGTGCGTAGGTTGATTTGCTGCATTTTCATTATTGCTGCTAGCTCGTGGCAGACACCTCAACGGCACACCAGAGCTTAATAAGCAGAACCACATATCCACATGTGTGTTTTGCTTTAATAGTCCATGGAGGGAGTAAATGTAGACAGATAGACCCATAACATATTTTTACTGCATGTCATTATGACATTACCCCCAGAATCCCCAGGGAATATCAATGCCTTACAGAGTATAGGTGATCAACAAAAATGAATGAATGATTCATATTGAAAAATAAAATAAAATAAACTGGAAAGAGGGTCTAGGTTGAGAATCAAGGTGGAAAAGGACCCATTAGTGTAGAATACCCTTTGTAGTGGATGGGATTATGTCCCCGCAAAACTCATTGAAGCTTGAATTGTGTCCCCCAAGTTCTATGTATTAGAAACTTGGTCCCCACTGTGGCTGTTAAGAGGGTGGGAAACCCTATTACGGTAATTGAAAGTTGGAGCCTTGAAAAAGTGATTGGATCATAGGACCATACAGTAGTGAATGGATTAATAATGGTGGTCAAGGGCATGTTTCTGAGGGCTTTAAAAGAAGAGACAGGAGAGTCTATCTCTTTCTCTCTCTCTCTCTCTCTGCTTCCACCGTCTTGCAATGTGAGACCGCTGGGTCACTGTTGCCACCACCAAGACCCTCAACAGATGTGTTCTCTGGACTTTGGACATCCCAGCCTCTGAAATTGTAAGCAATAAATTTGGCTTTCTTTATAAATCACCCAGTTCCATGTATTTTGTTATAAGTAGCAGACATGGACTGATACACCATTGCTCTCTTGGCTACTAAGGATGCATAGATTTGTCTTTTGTTACCCAGTTCTTTTTCAGATTTCTGTAGCCATCTCCTCACAACTTAGCAGCAGAGCAAGTCCCACAGCTGGAGGTACAAGCCCTGGGCTATGACTATCTGTGATAAAAATGGAAGAGTGTTTTGGGAAAGAGAAAAGTGAGAGGTCAGGAACATAGAAAAGAGGTCTTGAAAGAGGTTCGAGAGAATGACCCGGGGAAGGGAAGAACTCAGAGAACTTTGCTGGCAGACTCAGAAGTTAGGGAAAAAAAATCTGTGAACTTCTAAAGGATAGAACAGAATGGAAACATATAATGGGGAACTGAGCCGTGTTGTGTGTACCCCCCAAATGAGAAAGAGGCCCCTTTTCTCTCACCTCCTACCCCTCCTCCTCCACAAGTGCCCAGTCTACACAACTGCATGTCCCTGGACTTTCGATGTGCACTTTTTTCTCTTTAATTTCCCTAACTCTTTAACCTCATCTATAGATACTCAGCCATCCTGCTTGGCCATACCAACCACATAAACACATACTCTATCTGCATTTCAGTTATGCGCATTTTTTCCTTGGTAGTTTAATTATAACTTGTTATTTTTTTTTGCAAACGTCATGCCCTCTTCTTTGAACACACTTGCACCCAGTCGCAATGCCTTCACTTTGGTTCTGACTTAAGTACTTAGTAAAGATGTAATTTCTGCCTGAAAGCATCTCCTGACTGCCCTAAGTAGAATCATGTCTTCCTGCAATGTATCTGCTCGGAGTTTGCACTTGTGGACGTATCAGTATGGATTTCAGTAGTCTGCGTAGTTTTCTAGTTGAACACAGCAGCATTTAGCTCTGTAAGGCCAGGACTGTATCTAATTCACCTTGTATCTCACCCATACCTGACATCAATCTCTACTCAATAAATACTTTAAAATTGACAAGTAAATCGAGTCATGGACAGCCAGTTGGGAGGTGTCTGTGGGGGGTACCAATTAAGTATATAAATCTTGTAGATGAAATGCCTGCATTTCTAATGTCTGTTCTAATGCTTAGCAACATTATTCTCTGCAGCAAGTTTTTATCTCTCTGTGCCTCAGGGTCTTAATGTCTTTGTTTGGAATAATTCGAGACCCTGTAACTATTGCCTAAGTTAAATGAGCAAAGTGCCCAGAACAATGCCTGATACACAGTTAACACTCTGGAGTGTTAGATATTAAAAGGACTATGCTGTTTCTGGGGTGAAATATTGTTGGAAAATCAAAGACCAGGAAGACAGTTGGAGGCCATTTCCAGATGCCTGTCTGTAGAGAACGTCAGAAAACATGACATGAATTGGACAGGACCAGCAGCCCTGATGTAGAAGAAAACCTGCTGGACACAGAAGACCACGCTGGGAGCTTCACACATCGGCTGTTCCCCTGTCTCTAACTTTGAGAAGACATTTAATCTACCAGTACCCTCCAAACAACGGTAAGACTAAAGGAAAAGACACCCTCTCCGTCTAGATGTGTGTGTGTGTGTGTGTGTTTGTGTATGTGTTTAAAATCAGTTTTAGAATGAATAAATACAAGCAAAAGTGAAGCAAGAGACTATGAGTACTATTGAAATAATTTGGGGCAGAATAAAGGGACTAGGGGCCTTTCAATTTGCTGTCTAAGTCCTAGGTTCTCATGTGCATAGCAACTTTCCCATGTGAGGTGGGCACAGGGAGAAAATAACTCAAAGGTAAATGAGAAAATTCTGGGCTTCCAGTCCAAGCCTAAGAAATTCTAGTTTAACATGTGTCATGCTTGATTTCATTCTGGGCTTCCAGTCCAAGCCTAAGAAATTCTAGTTTAACATGTGTCATGCTTGATTTCTGTATGTAATCCATACATCCCTGTTAATATTCTCTGAGTACAGTAAATGCATGCTTTATGTGGATATGGAAACAAAATCCAGCAATTTTAAAAAAAAAAAAAAGCTACCTTATGTAACCAAATGAACTATTTTCTTTTAAAAATTAATGTCTACATTTTTCCTAAAGAAACTGCTTTCTCTCTTCCTCCTTTCCTTTCCTTTTTTTTTTTTTTCTTCTTTTTCTTTCTTTCTCTCTCTGTTTGTAATAGGAAAGCTTTGCTCACGTGCACTGGGTTTATTAGTCTGCAATGTAAACATCTGAAAATCCTCTCTGTCTTGTAAAGTCCTTAAAGTTTCAGAGGATAACATAACTGCCCGAGTAGCAACTAAGCTCCTAGCTACCACCCTGCACTCTCAAGGGCAAACACCCAAAGCCCAGTTCACAAACTTCCCTGGGATATGTGATTTATCCAGGAGAGACACAAGTAAGAGTCATCAAGTCCCAACCATCCCAAAGAGAAAAGCACACTCACGGTTTGTCTTTAAATCTACAACCTTAGAATGACTGGCTATGAGTGGCGAATCTTTACGTTGTCACCGTCACACATAGGTGCCCTTTGAAGTTGCTTCAAATCTTTGAAGAATCATCTCTTCACTTCATACATCCTGTCATTGTAAATTTTGATTTTGTGACATAACAGACAAACAGAAAAGGAAAACGCGTTTCTAGCCTCTCCCGTGGCTGAGGTGCACACTTGGCACCTACACGCTGCCCAGCAGGTCCTTCCTTATGGAGATTTGTTTGCAAGAGATCTGTGAATGAACAAGGACCGCACCCAGGGCTTTCACCACACTGGTGTGGGTGGCCCTCGAGGAACATACTCCTGGAGTTGGAGGTGACAGGAGCAGTTTTCTGCTGCCTTCAGGGGCAGCGTGGTTTTAAGGATGGCTTTTGGCTGCTGTTTACTGATGCAAAAACTGAGCAATATCAGGCCAATTCTGCTGTGTGTTCTAGGGGTTACTCCAGGAAGTGTGCCCGTGAGGCTACTTTTTCACCCTTTGCAATGACTGCGAGTTATCTATACCCCCATAGGTCCTTTTCAGCTTAAACCCCCTGAAGCAGATTGTGTTATCTGCAAACAAGTATCTTGACCAACAGGAGCTGCAACATGAATAGTCACGATGATAACAAAACCAATGCTTTATGAAGAGATTGATAAACCAAGTCTTCCCTCATACACACTGAACTTGCTATCTGAGCATGGGAAATATCCAATATAAGAATCAAAAAATTCCTTGATATGAAATAACTTAGAANTGGGCACAGGGAGAAAATAACTCAAAGGTAAATGAGAAAATTCTGGGCTTCCAGTCCAAGCCTAAGAAATTCTAGTTTAACATGTGTCATGCTTGATTTCGGTATGTAATCCATACATCCCTGCCATGAAAGGCTATAAAAAATTTATAACCTGGAGATCTTCTGCTCTTTCCCAACCATATTTATTTGCTAGCTCCTAGACTACTTAACCAAGGAAAAGTGGAAGAAAATCCTTCAAAAAATGAAAGCTCTGGAACTTAACAAGAACTATAGCAAGGCAAAAATAAATAAATAAATAAATAAAATAATAATCAAGGAAACCAGTGCCCCCCTCGCAAATACGCCTCGTTTGTTCCTCGTGAGCAATGCTGAATATCGATCCTGCCTGCAGACACCTGCCAATGCTTCAAATAAAATAGGTATCTCCCATGGCAGACTTCTTGGGGAGGGACATCCAGAAGCTAGTCTTTAAAAAGTGATTTCCAAGGACAAACACTTGGCTTACAAGCAGCTTGCAAATGGTCTCATGATATAGGCAAGAAAATTAATTACTTGCTGATGGGATCCCCAGGGTGTCATACATTGTGCACAGAAATTCTGTTCGCAGAGCCGTGAGTGATGTCTACAAAAAGAAACAAAAAGGTTTGCCGGTCAACTCTGCCCAGTGCCCCTTGCCCTCCAAATGTCACACAAACACAAAACAACGTGCTGTTTACCATGGCTGCCATGCTCCTGCCAACCTGAATATATTTCTTTTGTAAGATCTTTGATTCCAGCCAGGACCTAGAAGGAAAACATAACCATACAAAATCAAAGGCATCTAGCACTGCCATGACTGTTTATTTAAAATTTAAATTCATTAGTGATTTATGAACCATAATGCATCATACAACATAATATCCTTACAAACGACTGTGTGTGTTAAAGATGTAAGTAAGTTGGTTCCCTAAGAAAAAATCTGGCACTATCACTTGAAAAAGAAAAAGAAAATCTAATATTCTGAAAAAAAACCCCAAATTATCGTAAAAATGAAATTAGACATTTGTGGAGTGTGAGAGAAAATTTTCACAGAGGGAAAGTGTGTGAATTAGATGCGAGCAGATGGTGGGAGTCCACGGCTGGTTGCCTGCTCTGTGCATGGGAAAGGGGTCACCGCAAAGTGAATAGGGCTCACGTAGTCAGAGTCCTTCTGGCGGGGGCCGAGAAGCCAACTAATTAATCCAACTCCATCTTCATCCACTTAAAAGAAAGGTCCTGAAGGGATAAATTTAATTTTGGGTAATGATTTCGAAACGAGAAAGCAAAAAGAACCTATTAATTCTCTATTTTCAGGTATAGCCGAGCGATACTAACAGGAAACATTTTCCCTTTGACTTTACATCTAGAAAACAGATTCTCAAATGGGGAGGGTGATTGCATCCCCCAAGGGACATTTGACTAAGCCTGAAGACACTTTTGGCTATTACAACTTGGAGAACAGGTGTGTGAGGCTACGGCATCCCTTGGGTAGAGGCTGGTGGTGCTGCCAACGTCCGATAATACACAGGATGGCACCTCCCCGACCACAACAAAGAAGCATCCAGCCCAAAGACATTCTGCTCTGGACCGAAAAGAGTTCTTGCATCAGAATATTTAAGGGTCACAAATTCAGGTGCCCACAGGTTTCAGGCAGGTGACATAAGTAAAGCAAAGGGCTAGGTATAAGGCGATAGGGAGTGGTGGAGTCTGTGGTTCGTATTGCCAAGGCTGAGAAACCCTCATCTAGAGCAAAAGTCTCCTTCACCGTGGAGCCACAGTACCCTAGGGAGTATGGGCAGGATTTTGGGGTTTCTTAAGTTTTGTCCACTTTGGCTTCCTTTGAAATCCTTCTTTGGCTACTAGTAAATGTATGAAAATAACCAATTAATATTCTCTGAGTACAGTAAATGCATGCTTTATGTGGATATGGAAACAAAATCCAGCAATTTTAAAAAAAAAAAAAAGCTACCTTATGTAACCAAATGAACTATTTTCTTTTAAAAATTAATGTCTACATTTTTCCTAAAGAAACTGCTTTCTCTCTTCCTCCTCTCCTTTCCTTTTTTTTTTCTTCTTTTTATTTCTTTCTCTCTCTGTTTGTAATAGGAAAGCTTTGCTCACCTGCACTGGGTTTATTAGTCTGCAATGTAAACATCTGAAAATCCTCTCTGTCTTGTAAAGTCCTTAAAGTTTCAGAGGATAGCATAACTGCCCGAGTAGCAACTAAGCTCCTAGCTACCACCCTGCACTCTCAAGGGCAAACACCCAAAGCCCAATTCACAAACTTCCCTGGGATATGTGATTTATCCAGGAGAGACACAAGTAAGAGTCATCAAG
>NW_007740778.1:4162-4943 GCF_000696425.1 Galeopterus variegatus | reverse complement strand
ACTTAAACATATTTATTGCATAAATGAATAAACACAAGATGCTTTTTCCATCATCACCAAAGAGAGAGGATTCATTAAAAGTGGATTTTCTAAATATTGCATGTCGATTTCTAAAAGTACACTATTTCAGCAAACCCCTTCCAAAAGTAAAGTTTTTCAAAATATATATTTTCTGGGTACATCCTGAGGTACAATAAAACTTTTTACCACTTAACTAGATGTCCTCAGGGAGCCATGAAGATTCGGAGGTGTTCGCAATTTTGGGTGTTATTTTTCATTTGGTCAGTTTTATTTACTTTTTTCTTTTTTTATTGATTGATTGATTGATGTTATTTTTATTTATATATATTTGTGGGATACAGAGCTATCAGTATTTATGTACAGTATGTGATGATCAAACTAGTATTATTAGTATATTCATCATTACAAATCGTAATTACTTTTGGTGTCCCTTACCCAATTACTTCCTGTCCTCCTCCCTCTCCCCCTTTCCCCACCTCTCGTAACTATAGGTCTCTCCTTCTGAAAGTTCAACGTTTTATTATGGTCTTTCTTTCTTTGTTTCTTAGCTCCCACTTATGCATAAGGACATGCAGTATTTCTCTTTCTGTGCCTGGCTTATTTTACTTAACATAATTTTCCTCAAGCTCATCCATATTGCTGTGAATGGCAGAATTTTATTCTTTTTATGGCTGAGTAATATTCCATTGTGTATCTATACCACATTTTCCTTATCCAGTCATCTGTTGATGGACATTTAGGTTGGTTCCATCTCTTGGCT
>NW_007740778.1:1886-2491 GCF_000696425.1 Galeopterus variegatus | reverse complement strand
ACCCATTACATAGCATTTTACAGTTTATAAGGCATTTTTAAAATTAGTATTCCATTTGGTCTTCAGTCTTTTGTAACAGAAGTCAGGGCAGATGTTACTATTCTCATTTTATGAGAGATCAAGCGGAGACTATTGGAAACCAGTTGTGCATATCTTAGTCCAGTGGTCCTGCTACCCTACATTGCCACACATAAGATTATCCTGTATTGTTGAGTGGAGATTGGAGAGCAACGTAAAAGTGGGAAACCTTTAATTCCCTTGTCTACTTTGGAATTCCATAATTAGATGCTCTGCTTAGAAGGTAATTAAGAGAACAAATTTACTTCTGAATGTTCTTCTGGTATTTACTCTGAACTGAAATCTCTTTAGAACATGGTCCATATGTAAAAGAAATTAAACCACGCTTCTCCGGTGGGCAAGGGTGTGTGGGACTCTAAGGCCACACGTTCATCTCTTGCTCCCAGATGCAGTCTCTCCACCCTTGGAGCACAGTTTCAAAATCACTCTTAAAAAGTAGATTCAATGTGTCCGTGGAAATGTCTAAATCAAGGCTGTATTGTAGAAGAGAATTCAAGGAGAACAGAAATTCTAGAATTCAAAGAGAA
>NW_007740778.1:0-689 GCF_000696425.1 Galeopterus variegatus | reverse complement strand
GTACATACAAGAGCCTTCACAATGAGCTTCAGCCTCCCTGGAAAGGCTCACCAATTAAAATGCCTTTCCCACAGTGGTCTGCACCCACGCCTTCAAAAGATGCTCTTATATCTGCCATGTTCCTCCTACGTAGGTTAGCTTTTCCATCCTAGTTCACTAGGGAAAATCCTATTCTATAATCCAACTCAAATATCTCACTTGCTTCTATACTTTTCTTCTATCTTCAGTAGAGTTATCTTCTACTCTTCCCGAGCACTTTGTGATATCTCCCTTACTGCACCAATTACACTACATTGAAACGGTTTACGGAGCACAGTGATTCTGAACTGGGAATGTGTGTGCTCCCTACGGGACATTTAACAATGCCTGGAGACATTCTTGGCTGTCCCTATGGGGAGGAGCTGCTATCTGGTGGGAAGAAGCCAGGTGTGCTGCCAAACATCCTACAATGCACGGGACAGTCCCCAGGACAAAGACTCACCTGGCACAAAATGTCAGTAACACGGAGGTTGGAAAATCTTGCTTTGGAGTCTGAGCCTTGTTTTATTCATTCTCGGAGTCTTTCTTTTCCATTTCTCTCCGCCTATCAAAAAGTCTGACACCAAACAGATTCTCAAGAACGACAGGGTGAAATTCATACCATGTGGTGGTTTGCTAAATTGCTTTTCTTGTTTAAACCGTGTTACCCT
>NW_007740777.1:28231-28495 GCF_000696425.1 Galeopterus variegatus | reverse complement strand
TGAATTTTTAAGATCAGTCTCCCCACCGGGTTGGGAGTGTATTGTTGGAACATGGAGGGGAAGGAGGGGAGGTTCCCAGGCGTCCCAGCTAGGAGACAACAGTGCCACGAACCCCAGCACGGTAGCAGGTGGAACCATGTCAGGGTCTGTGGCTATAGGAAGAGCCAACGGGATTCCCTTGCAGATCTAACATGGGCTGGCATAGGAAAGCACTCAGATGCCTCCTGCATGTGTGCATGAGAACTGGAAGGATCGGGCCCTTGG
>NW_007740777.1:24845-25397 GCF_000696425.1 Galeopterus variegatus | reverse complement strand
CCCGATTCCATCTCTCTTTCTTAACTCTGGCTGTGAAACCTTTGATTGAGTAGAAGCTGCACTATTTTTTGTTGTTATAAGCCTGACCACCTCACCTGTGGAAACCACTAGACTCCCCAGGGGGGGTGACCGGCCTGTGTGCTGGTGGCAGACATGGGCTCTTCTGACAGCCTCGAAGCAAAGGTGGGGAGTGTCCTACCTTCCACGCAAGCAGGTGGGCAGTGTGTCCACAGGTTTCTGGTTGGCCTCACTCTCTCATAGTCATGCACAGCATTTTAGCCAACCACGGACCTGCATACACGGCAGTGGTCCCATAAGATTATAATGAAGCAGAAAAATTCCTATCACCTCGTGACATCGTGGACATTGTAACATCGTAGTGCAATTATTCTTTTTAATTTAGTGCAGTCTCAGTGTACAGTGTTTATGACATCTATGGCAGTGCACAGTAACGTCCTAGGCCTTCACAAAGCTCACTTACCACTCACTCACTGACTCATCCACAGCAACTTCCAGTCCCGCAAGCTCCATGCATGCTAAGGGCCCTATATA
>NW_007740777.1:22056-23795 GCF_000696425.1 Galeopterus variegatus | reverse complement strand
GGTATGGGGATCCAAACCTTTGACCTTGGTGTTACCAACACCATGCTCTAACCAAAAGATATGCTTGGGTATACAAATACCATGTGTTACAACTACCTACAGTATTTGGTACAGTAACATGCTGAACAGGTGTGCAGCCTGGGAGCCATAGGCTACACCATAGAGCCTAGGCGTGGTGGGCTGTACCATCTAGGTCTGCCTGAGAATACCCCATGATATTCGTATGATGACAGAATCACCTACGGACACATTTGTCAGGACATAGCCATGTCGTTAAGTGACACACAACTATATTTAGTTTGACTGCACACTGATCTCCAAAATGGCAGCCCGGCCGAAACTGTGTGCTGTGTCTCTGGGCTCATCCAGTGCAACAACCTCACTTGTGTCCGGCATTACTAGCTTTCCGGCTTTTGTCAGCCCAGTGGAGATAAAGCAGCACCTCGCTGTTGTTTTAATTTGCAATTCCCACTACCAACAAATTTAAGCATCTCCTTATATTTTGTTGTCATTATCAACCTGATGGAATAATAGCTTCTCAACTAAGTAACATATGAGAAAATGGCCCTTAATGTTTTTATCTATTCTCTTTGGACAAAGGATGCTGAAATTAAAATCAAGCTTCACTCCCCTGCTATCCATGACTTTCCCACCAAGCTCTGATGATAAGACTTAGAGGAAAGGGTATCAAGATACTGAATCAATCAATCAATTTCTTTAAAATATGTCCCCTACCTTCCAGCAAACCAACCTTTGTTTCTCCTTCCTCTCTGCAAAGTCTGGCCTCAGTTTCCTCTCCCGTGCCCCCCTGTGCTAACCTCAGAAAATCCTCCTGCCCAGTCCTGCCCTCGACAGCCCAAAGGACATCTGCTTGTGGAGAAGCCACACAGAGCATGTGTACTATGTGGCCTCTCGGAGCTCTCGTGGTAAGAAGCATACAAAGACCCTCTGTTTCGAGCTGTTTGTGTGAAATATTGTTTGAGCACAGACCTGAGGGAGGTGAGGGAATTGGCCATGCAGCTATCTGGGGGAGGAACGTTCCGTGGACAACAATGGCCAAGGCGTGGCCCACCTAGTATGTGGAAGAAACAGCAGAGAGGCCACCATGACCGGTCAGCTGGGAGCAGCAGCAGGCTCTGGCCTTTTTTTTTTTTTTTTAAATAAATTTTATTATGTATAATTAAGGTATACAACATGATGTTATGGATATATGAAGGGTCTTCAAAAAGTTCATGGGCTTATCTTTTAATTCCATTTTCCACCGACTTTTTGAAGTACCCTTGTATAGAGACAGCAAAAGGGTTACCATGTAGTAATGCAAATTAACATAGCCATCACCTCCCATAAGTACCCATTTTTTGTGTGTGTGGCAAAAGACCAGCTGAAATCTACTCATTTTGCAAGAATCCCAAATACAGTACAATTAACTGTGAGTCCCCATGATGTACATTAGATTTCTAGACTTGTTCATCCTATGAATTTTTAAGATCAGTCTCCCCACCGGGTTGGGAGTGTATTGTTGGAACATGGAGGGGAGGGAGGGGAGGTTCCCAGGCGTCCCAGCTAGGAGACAACAGTGCCACGAACCCCAGCACGGTAGCAGGTGGAACCATGTCAGGGTCTATGGCTACAGGAAGAGCCAACGGGATTCCCTTGCAGATCTAACATGGGCTGGCACAGGAAAGCACTCAGATGCCTCCTGCATGTGTGCATGAGAACTGGAAGGATCGGGCCCTTGG
>NW_007740777.1:17387-17850 GCF_000696425.1 Galeopterus variegatus | reverse complement strand
TACTTCCCAGGACAACTGAGAGGGTGCAAGAGATCAGGAACGTGAGGTCCAAGCTTGGCACCTGACTTCTAGAAGAATGTTAGTCCACTTCCTTTTCTATATTCCACATCGTTTAGTGCAGTTCCCTGCAGTGGTGAGGTATTCAGTAACATTTTCCAAATTGTATTACATTGAATAAGGGATTAATTTTGGGATTTTGCCAGCCACGTTAACTTCTTTCAGACCTGTTGGTACCACTTCGTGCATCTCAGTAATAATTTGCAAAAAAATCCAGAAAGTAAAACACTATGTTGTACATGTTTTTTTTTTTTTCTGTTGTACATTTTTTTTTTTTTTTTTTTTGGTGAGGCAGAGGTCCATTTATTGGTCCAGCAGCCAAACAGAAAACATGATGAAGCCATTTTTTCTTGCATCCTCCTGCCTCAGTCCTAGAGGTTGGGCTCTCTTCTGCTGGCTTATGAGC
>NW_007740777.1:13797-15470 GCF_000696425.1 Galeopterus variegatus | reverse complement strand
CTGCAAAGAAAAGACAGATACACACAGAAAGACAATTAAAAGTGGGAAACCTTGTATATTTGATTTATTTAACATTTATAATATCTAAAAGAACATTTGATAATATAATAGGATCTGAGACTACTAACAACAAACGGCATATAGACCCAATAAAACCATTAAGACAGCGATTAAAGAATGGAATTTACCTTCAGCTTAAAAAAAAAGCTACTAATTAACAATACGTAAAACTTAACTCTATGCTTCTTAGCAGCCAGAGGGAAATGCGAAGGGTCATGTAGCAGTCATTAGCTACTGGAAGGCTGTGTGCAAGTTTGTTAGAAAGGATAAAATCTTTCTAGTATTGTACTCACAAAAGAGTTCTCACATTAGTCTTTCTATAAGGAGTGTTGAAGCACATAATGAAGAGTCTTTGATAGAATTTTTTTGAAAATTCAGAGTCTCCATATGACCATTTTTTTATAATAATTTACACACAAAACTATGAGGCTGTAGTGTTATACAGTAGTCAGTATTTCTTAGGGAAATTAGGTCTGTGCTGTTTTTGATCATCTGATTTAGTCCAGGGGTAGAACCTTGAGAACACAGAGTCAAATGACTAGCATACATCTTTGAACAACTGATTTAAAAATCATTTATTTCAACTTGTATTTTGACAGGCACTGTACCATTGATTGAAGATGATTAATGACGAAAACATGGGATCACTAATGCCCACAACCCAAAGTATAGGCATTCGGTTATTGACCAAAATTAGTTTTCTGTGTTTCATTTATTCATTTGTGCATTCAATAAATGTTTAGTAAGTATGAGATATTGAGCTAGGGACTGCTGTACAGGAGACCATAAGTTGTTTGGGAGGAGACAAACAAATAGTTAAAACATAATGTGGCAGAAATATTATAGCAAATGTAATAGGCAAAGGGCACAACATCCACAAAAGCACAGAAGCATAGAAGTACGTAATAACTTCGTATAGCATACATTATACGAAGTTATACGATTAATTAAGTTTCTTGTTTTTGTAATTTACAACATGGCTCTGTTTTTGTTAGAGGTCTGGTGGGAATTTTCATTTATTTTTGGTCTTCACTTTATAGGAACAGTTTTTAGGTTAAAAATTGCAGATGGAGAACCACGGGACAATAATGCTATGAAATGGTAACCAGTTCTTTTAGCTTATTTGTTTTAAGGAAAATAAGATTGGCAGTATTAAAACCTGACAGAATTAAAAAAAAAAAAAAAAAGTCTCCTCCTTGGAAGTTTTCATCTTAAAAATTTGTGTGGATTATCAGACACTAATCTCACATCTCGAAGTATTCTTTATTGAACAGTAAACACTGTGTTGTCCAGCCATGAAAAATCCCATGATATAAACTTATTTACTGGAGAAGGCTCGTGGAACATGTGAGTATAAAATTCTTTTGAGAGAACCAGAGGAAAATTGTATTTTTAATGGACTCAAAATACAAAATAGAATACAAGCTCTTAGTTTAAGAGAACACCTCAATTTGGACACAAAGTGTGAGTCTGTTTTAATTGAGGGGGTTTTGAAGAGGACAGATGCAGAAGTTTCTTTGAGACAGATCCTGTTGGTGTCTCTTTTGACCGGCGAGGCACACTCCGTCTAACCCAGGTGGGTTCCAGGTTGCTGATTTCTTTCCATCTATGCA
>NW_007740777.1:12148-12869 GCF_000696425.1 Galeopterus variegatus | reverse complement strand
TTTAATCCAGTCAGCCAGTCTGTGTCTTTTGATTGGGGAATTTAAGCCATTTACATTAAGAGCTGTAATTGAAAAGTGTTGATTATTCCTAGCATTTTATTGATTGTTGTTTGGTTGTCTTAGGTATCTTTTGTTCCTTGCTTTCTGATTTACTGTTTGTTTTCTGTGTTTGTTTGTTCCTTAGGTTGTAGATAGCCTTTTTGTTTGTTTGTTTTCTCTTCATGAATGCCATTTTTATTATGCTAGTGGGTTTTGATTTTTCTTGGGTTTTTAAGGCAGTGGTAGTTATTTTTCAGGAAACAAACCCAGTACTCCCTTGAGAATTTCTTGTAAGTGTGGTCATGTGGTGATGAACTCCCGCAGTTTTTGTTTGTCTGAAAGATATACTATTTGCCCTTCATTTAGGAAGGATAGCCATGCCGGGTACAGTATTCTTGGTTGGCAATCTCTGTCTTTTAGTATTTTGAATATATCCTCCCTTCCTTTCTGGCTTTTAGGGTTTGTGATCAAAATTCTGATGTTAGTCTGATTGGGGCTCCCTTATAGGTGATTTGACGCTTCTCTCTAGCAGCTTTTAAGATTCTCTCTTTGTCTTTGAGTTTTGCCAATTTGACTATAACACGTCTTAGAGAAGACCTTTCTGGGTTGAATACGTTTAGAGATTGTTGAGCTTCCTGGATCTGAAGATCTATGATTTTTCCTATAGCTGGGAATTTTTCTG
>NW_007740777.1:8240-10851 GCF_000696425.1 Galeopterus variegatus | reverse complement strand
GGCTACCTCAGTGACTGCTCAGTTGGCCTCTAGTGTCTTGTGTGTGTGGTTGCCTTGGGTCTTGGGCCTCTCCGGGGAGCCACCTCCCTGGTCAGCTTGGAATCAGCTGGGCTGCTGGGTCACGGAGTGGTACTGCAGGGTGTGTGGTTTCTGTCGAGCTTCCCCTCCCCTGCTGGATGTCTCCCTGTTTTGCGTGCACTGGGCTGGGCTGCTGGGCTGCGCAGAGGCGCTGCAGAGCATGTGGTCTCTACAGAGCTTCCCCTTCCCCTGCTGGACGTCTCCCTGCTCTGTACGTGCTGGGCCAGGCTTGGGATGGAGCTGGGTGGCGGCAGTGAAGCCTGTGGCAGACCCCCACAGGGATGTGTGTTCTCTATGGACCTTCCGCCTCCCCTGCTGGATGTTTCTCTGCTCCATACGCACTGGGCCAGGCTGCTGGATCACGTGGTGGCGGTGTGGTCCCTGTGGAGCTCCCGCCTCCCCTGCTGGATGTCACCCTGCTCCATGCACACTGGACCGGGCTGGGAATGTAGCCAGGTGGTGGCAGTGAAGCCTATCTCCTGGATTGCATGATGGCAGCCCTGCAGGGCATATGGTCTCTGCGGAGCTTTTGCCTCCCCCACTGGATGTCTCCCTGTTCCGTATGCAGTTGATGTTATGTTCTTATAGTTGTAAATCAGTTGATTTGTGGGAGAGAGTGATGCTATGGACCGTCTATTCTGCCATCTTGACTGGAAGTTCCATAATGTGTGAATTTGGCACTTGCTTTTTTCTTTTATTTTGCAGTTCTTTTCTTTCTTTCTTTTATTTATTTATTTTTTTTTGAATTTTTACTGAATCAAAATTGATTATATAAATTTTGGGGTTTCAACATTTAGTTATGTAGGTCAAATCAATATTACTAGCATAGATATTGTTACAATTCATAATTATTCTTTAAGCCCATTGTCCAATACCTCCGCATCCCCCTTTCTCTCCCCCTTTCCCCCTCTAATCACCCTACATTTCTTCCCTCCCTCTGAAAGAATAATGGTTACTCTGTTGATTTGCTGCCTAGATGATCTGTCCAATGCTGAGAGGTGTGATCAGGTCCCCCAATACTATCATAGAGCAGATGCCTCTTCCATCACTCTGAAATGGGCTCTGTGGAGAAAGATGTCCTCCTCCTTTCTTTATCTCTGCTGATGACTCTCCTTGTGTCAATGTACTCCAGTGGCTGGCAGACCATCTATGTGGTGGTTGGGACATCTAGCCACCTTTGCAGCAGTCATGGTTATTGTGGTGACTGTGGTGAGCCACCCACATAGAGGAGATGTTTTTGGCATGCTCCTTGGTGCTGGCAGTGTGCCTGGTTGTGGAGAGTGTCTGATCCCCAGCTCCATACCCCAGGTCCCTGGGCAGGCCCTGTGGCACTGGTGTGGGGTTTCTGGTTTTGGGATGGGGGTCCATTCCAAATTTGGCACTTTCTGAGGTAGGAATTTCAACTGTGTGCGTGCTGAGCCTGAGGACAGGGTGCCCATCCCTTAGCTCCTTCGTGAGTCTAGCAGACAGCCCAGCATCTACTCCTACCTTACATCATGCGACATCTTTAAAGGTGTTTCTTAGAGAAAAGATGGCCATCCAATGAGAGAGAAAACTGAAAGCAAAGGTTTTTTTCTTTTGGGGGGTATTGTATAAGTGGTATCCATATACATATCTGTTGAAATACAAATAGAATGTGGGAGAGACCCAGAAACCTGAATCTATTTTTACGATTTTGACCTTCTAGAAGTTGTGGGAATGTATTCCTCATGGATGTCAAAGACCCTTGGATCAAATAAGTAGGGCAACCATGCATTGTGGGTTGCTTGGGACATTCCTGAGTGACTAATGCTCACCTGGAAAAATATTTAATAGTGTCTTTTTTGCTCTCAAAATAGTCCTGGTTTGTGTGATAAGTTATAAGGTCGCTATACCCACAAGTTATACTACAGTGAATTCAATCAGATTATGGGGAGGGAACAGAGGGTATCAAGGAAGGCTTCATAGGTGTGGACCTCTCTCCCACAACCAGGCACACTGCACCAGTGCCTCAGGGCCTGCCCAGGGTCCTGAGGCATGGAAAAGGGGACTGGACCTCTCTCCCACAACCAGGCACATGAAGCCAGCACCTTGGGGCCCGCCAGTGGTCCCAGGGCATGGAGAAAGGGACTGGACCACCCTCCCACAACTAGGCACACCATGCTAACACCTCAGAGCCCACCCAGGGACCTGGGGCATGAAGAAGGGGAATGGACCTCTCTCCTACAACCAGGCACACCAAGCCAGTGCCTTTGGTCCCATCCCATGACCCGAGGCATGAAGCCAGGAACCAGACCCTCCTCCCACAACAAGGCACACCACGCCACTACCTCGGGGCCCACCCATGGACCCAAGGCAAGGAGAAGGGGACTGGACCTCTCTCCCACAACCAGGGACACTGTGCCAGCCCCTTGGGGACCGCTTGGCCCAGAGGCATGCAGAAAGGGACTGGACCCTTCTCCCACACCAGGCACAAAATGCCAGCACCTCAGGGCCCTCCCAGGGACCTGGGACATGGAGAAGGGGACTGGACCCCTCTCCCACAACCAGGCAC
>NW_007740777.1:6655-6911 GCF_000696425.1 Galeopterus variegatus | reverse complement strand
CTACTTCTGACTCTCTTAAAGGTATTAGTGTTTACATATTTTATGAAGTTGTTTTCTGTAGAGAATTCTATTGGGCACTGTGATGACAGCAAAATTCTATAATGCACCGTTATGGCAGCAAAAATTACTTCAACCCATTCTTAGATTTCAATCTTTCATAAGTTGTAGGAAAGATTTAGCTCCTTTACTAGCTAAAGAAGGGTTTGGACAGAGGAGACAAATGTAATTTATACCATAGAGTGTTTGAGGGTTTCCT
>NW_007740777.1:5561-6498 GCF_000696425.1 Galeopterus variegatus | reverse complement strand
CCAGCAGTGTAATTTTCCTCAGAATTAATCCTGATTATCACTAAATGTTCTTTACTTACTTGATTCCCAACTGCTTGGCACTATTTTATTTTGTCTTTGTGTATATGAAGGTTTAGATACACTTATGAATTTTGAGTCTTTTTGGATAATGAGGATTTTCAAGATCACTGCTAGAAATCTTGTTAGTGCAGAGTATCTAGTGATATCTCAGTGCACAAAAAATCATTACAACAAATGTGATTATATGTGGGAAATTGGATCTAGACCTGTAGTACAATGAAGGCCTAAATATCTTTTTACGCTAAGGTAACCCAGAATAAAGTAGGCCCAGTTCTATCATTTCTATAAAGTCNTTTTTGAGTGATGCCGAAATCATTATTATACACATCTGTTTTGATATCAGACAATAATGTGATTCTGACTTCAAGTTGCTGTTCATACCTGAAGGGCGGGATGAACTTTTCTTTACCTACTGCTCTCGTGTTTGCTTCTATTAACATCCTTTTTATTTTGCTGCTACTTCTAACTTGCTTCAGACTGTGAAACAACCATGTACCCTACAGATGTTATTATTTTCCTATTGTGTGTAAAATAAGATCCAACAAGCTCTGAGTGAAGGACCTGGATTTGTGACAAGCTCTTTTTTTAAAGGTTTTAAGGTACCTCTTTCTTATTTTTAAATTTAAGTTTATCTTCCACAAGGATAAGACTTCTACAAGTCTTATGGTTACATCATACAGGAATATTTTGAGAGTGAGCATAAAAGGCGAATTCTACTTTATATAGTGTGTGTGCATCTGTGTATCATTGTGCGAACTTTGGAGACTAAACCTTGACTTACTGCAGTATATGAAAAGGTATTGGCAGGAGCCATATACAGCACAAAATCATGGACAACAAACCAAATTAGAAATATTGATGGAACACCAGTCATGTG
>NW_007740777.1:3261-3747 GCF_000696425.1 Galeopterus variegatus | reverse complement strand
CTCCCTTTGTCCATCAGTGGATGGCCTCGCTCTCCAGGGCTTCTCTGCTCTCTGCCTCTTTGCCTTTCTATCCTGGGCCCCTCACGGACCAGTGTCCCATGTTCTCAACTTGCCTTCTGTCCATCAAGATGTTTCTATCTGGTTCCACTTCCTCAGGACCATCTAGGTGACTGGCCAACTAGTCTAATAATCCAATAATAGAACTGGTGGTAACCAAAGGCTGATGGCCTATACGTGAACCTTCTCTATAACATTTCCAATTTGACAGTGGCCTTCAGAGCTTTGATGCAGGGGAATTACTTATCTGGGAGAGTTGGGCAGTTAGCATCCAGAGGGTAGGGGCTTGGGCTTGGTTGTCTCCTGGTTACCCTGAAAATGTTCTGTGTAAGACCCATTTGAGCCTAAGGCTGGCTTCCATGCCCCCGTCAAAGCATTCTGGTATGGATCCTGCCTCACCTTTGTCTGTCTCTCTGAGCATTTAGACAA
>NW_007740777.1:0-402 GCF_000696425.1 Galeopterus variegatus | reverse complement strand
CCTATTATGGTAATCGAAAGGTGAAGCCTTGAAGAGGTGATTGGATTGTAGGACCGTGCAGAAGTGAAGGGATTAAAAAAGGTGGTCAAGGACATGGGTCTGGGGGCTTTAAAAGAAGAAAGAGGAGAGTCTGTCTCTCTCTCTGCTCTCTCTCTGCTTCCACCATCCTGCAGTGTGAGACCCCTGGGTCACTGTCGCCACCACCAGATGGACTTTGGACTTCCCAGCCTCAAAAACTATAAGCAATAAATTTCATTTTCTTTATAAATCACCCAGTTTCAAGTAGTTTGTTATAAGCAACAGAAACAGACTCATACACATATTTTTTAGACAACCCAAGCTGACTCCATCAAGTATCGGGACTTCACATTTGTCCAGTAATTTGCAGAAAAAACATGTCTA
>NW_007740776.1:0-28495 GCF_000696425.1 Galeopterus variegatus | reverse complement strand
TACATCTGGCAAGGGCCTTGTTGGTGGTGACTCCTCACAGCAATGCAGGGTGTCACATGGTGAATGTCTTAAGAGAGAGAGACAGAGCTGAGCTTCTCACTGGCTCTCCTTATAAAGCCATCATAATCACACCCATGACCACCATTACACCACCACACCCAGGACCACCATTAAACCATCAATGGACTAATCCATTTGCTAGAGAATGGTCCTCACAATCAAATCATCTCTTAATGGCTCCACCTTTCAATTACATAGTAGGATTTCTCACTCTCTTAACACTGTCACAGTGGGGATTATGTTTCAATGAGATTTTGGGGGACATTCAATATACAGCAAGAACTAACCCAGTCCTTTGAGAACTGCACTGATCCCTTAGAATGCTTTTGCTATGTTCTCAAATGCCAAAGTGCCATATTTTGGCATAGTGTTTCCTGAATCCCCTCAAGATAGACATAGAGATATAGACCAGTATCTCCTCCTTAAAATCTGCTACCACATCTTTGAAGCTCACTCAAAATCACAGGCTTGACTTTAATGATAAGCCCATTGAATCTCAAAAGGAAAAGAAGTTTAGGTCACAATTCCTTTCTTATTTTGGACTCCTTTTCCCAAAGAAATTTACCCACTTCTTCCCTAGAGACTAACTGCACACTGGGTAAGAAGCATCTTGATCAAATCACAAAAGTTGTATTATCTCCCGTCCTCAAGCAATAGGTCCCCTACTTATGCATTATATTAGAATAATTGTAAAGAGTGCTCAAATCATTAATGCCGCTGAAAGCCTTATGTATATTTTTAAAAGAGAACTTTTACTAATTAGCTTGCTGATAAAAGAAAGGCTGTTATTTTTTGTTTTGTTAGTTCAATTGGTGGACATTTTTTTCATATCAAATTCTCACTTAGTCTTATAATAAAATTATTTTCTGCTCTTCACCACATCTTAAGAATCAGGTTGCTAAAATTTTAGAATAAGAAAGGGTTGGGAGTTCCAGTCAAGATGGCAGAATAGATGGTCCCAGCATCACTCTCCCCCACAAATCAACCAATTTACAACTATAAAAATGTAATAACAGCCAAGCTGGTGCTTCTGGAGCTCAGGGAAGAGGAGAAGAGACCTATGGAGTTCACAAAGTGGGAGAAGACACAATGAGAGAAAGAAAAAACTGTTCAGAGCATTTCGGGCTACAGCTGCTTTAAGGCTGGAGCTGCTGAGTGCAAGGGGCAGGAACTGGCAGAAGCCGCAGCTGTGCCATTTGGATGGAGTTGCCTGGAGGCAGCAGGGGAGAAGATGGCATTGGTGGCCCCCAGGACAGCAAGACCACTAGGGTTCCCATGTACCCACGCAGGAGTGATGAGCCAGAACAGTTGAAAAAAGGGAGCCATTCAGAGGCCAGTGAGTCATCTCAAGGGACCAGTACAGGGCCTGTCACATGGGAAGTGTTTGGAGCATGGACCATGGGGGAGACAAGCCCACCAGGATAACACTGGGATACAGCAAAGACAGCCAATCTGCCCCCCAACCAGTTCAGGACCACTTAGAGGAGACTGATTGGGAAGGCAGAATTGCATGGGGTGCAGTTTGATGAAAAGATTCAGGCCCAGATCAGAGTTTCTACATAATCCATGTACACCCGGTCTTTGGAGAGCTGGAAGTACCTTTAAGTTCAACCATTAAACCCTGAGCTGTACAAAAAGTCTTCTCTAGGGAAACATCAGCAAAGCTGCAATTTAGCTCAACCACACAGCTCAAGTACTGGTTCCCACAGGAAGTTCCTCCATTTTAGAAGTAAGCAAAGGACAAAACCTTAGTTCTGGCCCAGGCACACCACCAGCACTCAGGCCCTGCCAGGGGACCTAAGGCTTGGAGCCAGGGACTGGAACCCCCTGCCCACATCTAGACACACTGCCAGCACCATGGGGCTCACCTAGGGACCCAGGGTCTGGAGCCAGGGACTAACCAACCCCCCCACACACACACACACACAACCGGGCACACCATCAGCACCAAGGAGCATGCCAAAAACATCACCTTCATGTGGGTGGACTACCACATTAACTATAGCTGCCATGAAAGTGGCCAGATGTCACAACTACCACACACATGGTCTGCCAGCCACTGGAGTGCATAGACACAGAGAGAGTCACCAGCAGAGACCAAAGAAAAGAATAGGATGTCTCTCTCCACAAAACCCATTCCAGAGTGACAGAAGAAGCATCTGCTCTATGATATTATTGGGGGACCTAAACACACCTCTCAGCATTGGACAGATCATCTAGGCAATAAATCAACAGAGTAACCGTTACTCTTTCAGAAGGAGAGAAGAAATCTAAGGTTATCTTCCATTGGAGGGGGGAGGGAAGGGGAATGGGGAGAGATTGGACAAGGGGCATAAAGAATAAGTAAAATTTGTAACAATATGCATACTAGTAATATTGATTTGATCAACATATGTCAACATCGAATCCCAAAATATGTATGATCAATTATGATTCAATAAACAAAGAAATTAATTAATTAATTAAAAGAAAAAAGAATAATAAAGTACTAATTAGTCACCTGTCTAAATTTTAGGGAAATTTAATGGACTGAGTGGATTTCTCCTTAGTAAGTTTGTGATAAAGCTAATTGGGTGTGATAGCTTTCTTTGCATATAGATTGATGGCTAAGCCACCACCCACCTGGTGTTAAGAAGTATAGTTTAAATAGTGTGAATTGATATACACATGAAACATTTAAAATCCTGTAAAACAATGACAAAATCAAAAACTGTATTAAATGAGAAGTGTTAAAAAAGTATACTTAGTATGATTCTCTATCACATTTTTGTAACCTAAAATTTTAACGTAATGTTTCTAAAGGGAATGTTAGGGGTCATGAACATACTCTTTGCAGTTTTGAAGCAGAGGAGCATTGTGATAGGTTTCAAAAATGTTTCTCAGTTCCACAAGCTTCTATTCTTTGCACAACAACTGGATAATCTACTTTCTGTCCTGTGTATATTTAATACTTTTTAAACTACAGAACATCAGGAACTATCCACAAGCCACTCTTTTAACTTGACAGACATATAAAATAATTGATATAGAATTTTATGTCGCAAATGTTTGAAAAAATATTTTTGGTAATAATTTAAAATAGCATGGGCACTAAAGTCAGACAGACCTGAACTGAGTACTTAAGTAAGCACTTATTACCTTAAAGCCTTGATGCCAGTTACAAAACCTCATTGAGTCTTAGTTTTCTCATTTAAGGATAACAATATGAACCTATCTTGCAGTTTTATTGAGAAGATTTAGCAGCATTTTATATATAATGGGCATGAAAAAAGGTCTGACACATCACAAGCATTTGATAAAAACTTTTAGTTTTATTATTTCCAGTAACAAGTAAGAATCGCAATCTTCTTAAGAGACTTTGAACACCTAGGTCCTACGCTGCAAAAATTTGGGTATCTGCATTGTTCCAACAGAGGTAGCAGGCACATAGACACTCAGTTCTCATCTTTGGTATTCTATTTATTGGCAGTATGCAACAGGGAATAGGAGTAAATGGAATGAGATGACTTTTGCCAGGGAAACTAGTCTTTTTATAGTGTGTTGTCTTACTATAAAATGAGAAGGCAGCCACTTTTTGGGCCCCCTTAAACAATTAAACAGCTTTCCATTGTTATTGCCAGTTATTTCCAACTCTCCTCTGCTACTTCCTTAGTCCACCCACCTTTGGGAAAAGACTAACCCATAGTAAACGTATTTCCTACACCTGAGAGACCACACAGGTATTCCCATTTCACAGGAAGTAGTATTTTCTTTTGCAGTTTCTATCCAAAGTATTTTATATCTTTCTAGTCCATAGCAGAAATAGTAAAATGCACTAAAATAAATGTTTATGAGCTTGAGTTCTGTATTAGCAGAACTATAAATACACCTATTACACCATTTAAAAATTGTTTTGTAACATTTAATGGTTTTTTGTTTGTTTCTTTGTTTTTTTGTGGCTGGCCAGTACAGGGATCCAAACCCTTGACCTTGGTGTTTTCAGCACCACGCTCTCCCAAGTGAGCTAATTGGGTAGCCCTAAATGTTGTAAGATGCCTGTGTTGCACAAATTCATATGTACTGTTAATAAAGTCACATATATAAAAATATAGGATACATTACCTATGCTGTTTTGTTTTTATAAAGCCAAATTTGTCTAATTTTTTTTTCTAAAAAAGAAAATATAAAAGCTTCCAAACTTCAGTTAATAAATGACAGTGCATTTTTTCATGTATGTTACCTAACAAATTTTAGAAATTGTATTCTTTTTTTTTTTTTTTTTAAAGATGGCCGGTAAGGGGATCTTAACCCTTGATTTGGTGTTGTCAGCACCACGCTCACCCAGTGAGCTAACCGGCCATCCCTATATGGGATCCAAACCTGAGGCCTTGGTGTTATCAGCACCACACTCTCCCGAGTGAGCCACGGGCCGGCCCTAGAAATTGTATTCTAAATGAGAAATTTGTATCTCCATTAACAAATCTTATGATAATGATTAATGTCAAATGATTTTTTGACCAAACATAGATTCTTTTGGGAAAAAAAAAACAAAACAAACAAACAAACAAACAAACAAAAAACATTCTCTTTTCCTCACCCATTGCAACATTCACGGCTAATAAACCTGTAACAGAAAAACAGATTAACCAAAGAAAAACATACTAATTTATTTAATAAAAGTTTTACCTGAGATGGAGCCTTCAGAAATGAAGACCCCCCAAAACAGGGAAAACTGTGTGTTTTTATGGTCAGTCATGCAGAAGTATAATTGGAGAACAAAAGAGTATGATCTAAGGTTAATGAACTAAGGGGAATATAGCAAGGCCTGTGACTTTAGCCCTGGGAAAGTTTTCTCTTTCCCAGACTTACCATTTCTATGTGCAATTCTAAAAAGTCAGGCACTGTGAAATGCATTTGTTTTAGTAATGTTGGTATTCTCCACAATAAGCCACCCATAAATATAAGTTTTAAACAAATCTCTGAAGTGACTTTTCAAGTAGTCATCAGATAACTCTTTCAGAAAGACTGACTTGGGAAACTGAAATTTTATTATGCATTTTCAAGTTATAAATAACTAAAAATGTACTACTCAAAAGTAAACTGTCAGGTCCATGAAGTCCAGGACTTTGGAGGCTTAGTTTCTGAAGGTTGTGTGTTGTTTCACTGTGAATAAGTGTAGCCTAACACATTTAAAGAGAATGGCCCAAGCTCTGTGTTAAAAATGGTCTTTAACTTGCCAGGAGTGGGGCCTGACAGGCAGTATATATAGCACACTGTATATTGAAGAGTTTATTCTATAGTACCAGAAGAATTGTTGCAGAGAAAATATAGTTTGTTGTGTACCTATGTAAAAGCAATGTCTTCACATGGATTACTAGGCAACCACACTTCAATGAAGTTAAAATAGGATTGAAGGAAGGAACTCCCAGAATAACAGCAGAATTGCCAATTCTTGCTTACTCCTGAAATGGCTTCCAAACCTTGAGATAAAGCTCTCAAACTTAAGAGATTGGGAGTTAACAAAACATGTTACAAGTTTTTTTAAAAACAGAAAAAGTAGTTTTAGGGTGAACTCAGGCCTCTGTCCTAAATTCTACCATTGTTGTCAAAATTAGAGACATAACCTAAATATTGAGTAAGTTGGTTCTTTTTCCAAAAGTCAGTACAAACTGAAATTCTAAAGATAAATTTTTTAAAGGTTCAATAACTTATGGATGACAGAGTCAAAATAGGATACTAAGGAAAACTGGGAGATTCATTCTTTTATTTAGTAAATATTTATTTGGTAAATATTAAATCTTGAAGAATGGGCTAGAGAATATATTAAAGCACAAAATTTCAAAAGTCCCTTCTTTCATGGAACTTGAGATCCTTTGGGGACTAAAGACAAAAAAGAGGTTTTTTAAAAAATGATGTTAGTGGTATGATAAGAAGAGTACAGGATCCTATGGAAGTAGATATTAGAAGATAACTCAAAACGATGTATCAGAGAATTTCTTTTATACAGAACAATTAACAGATAAATACCTTAAGCACTGATAGGAACTAGCTAGATAAAGGAGAGGATGGAAAGAAATGTGTTTCTAATCTTTGGGGACTAAAGAGAAAAAATAGGTTTTTTAAAAAATGATGTTAGTGGTATGATAAGAAGAGTACAGGATCCTATGGAAGTAAATATTAGAAGATAACTCAAAATGATGTATCAGAGAATTTCTTTTATACAGAACAATTAACAGATAAATACCTTAAGCGCTGATAGGAACTAGCTAGATAAAGGAGAGGATGGAAAGAAATGTGTTTCTAAGGGGAAGCCAGAGGTGAGAGCAGGTTATGATCAGATGATGGGAAGGAATTTGGCATGTCAGGGACAAGATGTTCAAGGTGAGAGAGATGGAAATAAGGAGGGAAGAAGGGACAAAGCTGAGCAGTGCTGCATAAAGCATGCTAAGAATTATAGAATGCAGAGTAATGGTAAACCAATGAGATTTTTAAGCTGACATGATTGCATTTACATTTTAGAAATGTTGATCCAGGTACAGAATTGAGACTGGAATGTAGAGAGAGAAGAGTGGAGACAGGGACACAAATTAGCAGGCTGAGAGAGTCGGGGGAGGAATGAAGAAAAGTAACTGTGCTCAAGAGGCATCCAGGAGGTACAATTTGTACGTATTTGTGAGTATTGGATGGGGTGAGTGAGGAAGGTGGAAATGTAACCAAGGGCAATTTATTATTTTACATAATTGAATGAATAATGCTACCCTTCCCAGAATTAAAAGAACACTGAAGAAAGAAGCTACTGGAGGACAATACGGATTCAGTTTTAGATATATTTATGTTTTCTATGGTATATATAAGCAAATCTGACCAATGGGCCACAATATATAGGATTTAAAGGCTCAGGACAGACATAAAATGTGTAAAAACAAATCATAAAAAGGTAACATAAATGCTCCCTTACCAGCAATTATATCAATTTTACATGTTAAACAATGAAATCCAAAGGCAAACATTCAAAATACGGAATTTTAGAAAAACGATTTAACCGTATGCTGTCTACAAAGACATATTTTAGTTAAGTGAAACAAGTCAGGCACAGAAAGAGAAATACCACATGTTGTCACTTATTTATGGGTGCTAAAAATAAATAAACACACAAACAAATAAAGGGTGGGTGGGGGGAAGAAGACAGAATAACCACAGAAATTCTTGAACTACTTAAGTCAAGTGAACAGATATGATGTTTGGGGGGCAGGGAGGGGGTGGAGAGGAATGGGTAAAGGGGCATGAAAAGATATCTGAGTAGATATAAATTTATATAAATATAAATTTTCAGATCATCAATGTAGAAATCAAAGGATTTTTCTTTGAGATCTTGGGCTTCAGGAAGTCTGTAACTACTTTGAGTTTGAGTTCAAAATTGAGTGTCTATGTGCTTTTGGGGGGGTCCCTTTAGCTTTCTTCACATTTTTAATAGGATCTGTAAACCCTAAATCTATTTTTTAAACTCCTGAAATTGATAGTAATTGAAGCTACAGAAATAAAAATTATTCCTTAACTTCACATGTGACCAATAAAGGTGATGGGGAAATAATATAGGGGAGGAAAGAATACATTTCTTTTTACCCTTCATATTACTTCATTGGAACTCCCTGTAGCAAAAAAAGAAATGGACAAGAGAAAAACAAACAGAAGTCAATTTACATGAATACCACATGTACACATGGGAGATATTCTGAGAAATAAGTAAATCTCAAAGAGGTAGCTTAGAATTCTGGCTGATAAAGCATCTCCAAAAAGGAATAGCAAATTTTTAGAGAAAAGACAAGACAAAGGAGAAGGACTTTGAGTGTCTGTGAGCTGCAAATCCTGGGATGACAAATAAATGGGAGTTTGTTATGTAGATTTTTCTGGTACCTTCCTGGTGGAGAGGGGAGGAGGGGTACCTTTGCCTTTGTAAATTTCTGTTCTGCTTTTAGGACATGAAAGTGGGGAAATGGGAGTGTGAAAGCTTTTCTTGTATCTTCTCCTTAATTGCCATTAGCTCAAAATAATCTGTAAGTCAAAGAGATATATTTCAGGGATGCATATTCTGGTCTCCTACAATACTGAGACAGATTTATGGGACATGCTGAGCTTTAGGTTAGACAGACAGCAGGATTTAAAATAGACATGAAAAAAAACTGACTGTAAAACTGGGGTAACAGTCAGGCCAGAGTAGTGAGTTGTCTCAAATCCAAGGAAAGGGAACACCTCCAGATGTTGGGAGCAGACAACACCAAATATTACAAAAGTGTAAAGATTTAAGTTAAGCTTGTGCTATGGGACAAATGTATCCCCCAAAGCTTCATGTATAGGAAACTTAATCCCCACTGTAACAGTTTTTAAGAGGTTAGGAAATCCTATTATTGTAATTGAAAAGTGGGGCCTTAAACAGGTGATTAGATTGTGAGGATCATGTCCTTGTGAATTGATTGATCCATTTATGGAGTAGTGGGTGTTGTACTGTTGGATTTAAAAGGAGAGCAAGTGAGAAGTTTAGCTCTCTCTTGCTCAGCCCATTCACCATGCAATACCCTGCATTGCTGTGAAGAGTTCCCATGCAGAAGAGGGCCCTCACCAGATATGTTTCCTGGACTTTGGACATCCCTCCCTCCCAAACTGTAAGCAATAAATTTCATTTCTTTGTAAGTTATCCAGTTTCTGGTATTCCGTTATAAGCACCAGAAATGGGCTAATTCAGTGTATAAGTTATGTAAGAAAATAATCTAAGGGATTCATTTTCAGAAATACTTATCTGAGGGTGTTTTAACTGATTCAGGCTCAGCCCAAAAGTTGACTGGTCCAGCCCATTCCCAGAGGGTCTCTAGACACGCAGAGCTCTCCTTGAGATGGTAATTAGTTACTAGCCCCATTGTTTTCTTCATTCTCTGGTGTTTCTCCTTTCACAGGGCTTAAGCAGGCCTTTTTTGCAGGCTTGTCCTGCAACCTCAAACAAAGAAATTTCTTACAAGGGGGTAATAAATCAGGGTAAAAATCTTAAGCATCATCTAGGAAGATTATGCACCCCATAGTACTCAGCCAGTGAGGAAGTGGGGGAGGAACTTGCACACTAGGGAATAAATTGCTTGCTACAGCCCTTTTCCGTGTGCCTGTCCCATTCACAGACACACTCTCACGTCACTGTACCTCATGTCTCCATGTCCATCCACTGGCATTGGATGGGTGAGGGCATTTCTAACAAAGTATGGCAAGTTAAGATTGGGAAATGTTCCTTGGCTTTACCAAGAAGGGGATCACGGTGGCAGCTTGACATGGAAAGTGTGGAAACCATACTGTGTTGTACTAAGCAGAGTGGAAAGTGACAAAGTTATGATTTAGACTTAATAATTTCTTCAAGAAGTTTGGCAGAGAAGGGGAGAAGAACAATAAAATAAGACAAAACCAAGTTTCAGTGAGGGTACATAGCTTAGCCTTTCAGATTGTCTTCCAATTGAGCAATGGTGTCTTTAAAACACAACCCTCTGCACCTAACTTAGAGACAGAACTCAGAAGTATAGGCTTTGAAACTGAAGAGCTTTTATAGAAAAACATGCCTTGTCTTTATATTCCTTGTCACTTGTGATATTTGTATCACAGACGGGGGGAAATCCACCATTTAAAATGTAATGTTGGGTTGTGTCTCTGCTTTTTACTTCGTTTTACGTGGATAAAGCATCTCTTTATCCTAAAAAAGTAAACACTCAATGGCCAGAATGACTGGTGACCACAGTCATGAGGCCAGTCTACTCACATGACCTAGCTACCTCCTGGCTCCCCCAGAGTAGATTGGATGATCACTTAAAATGCTTTGGTTTAAAGGACTTTGGAAGCTCCTCAATTCCTCCCCAAGAATTCAAATGGTTTTCTTTATCAAGGGCTGTTGAAATTACATTAGTGATTTTTTGGGGGGTTTATCATTTCCCTATTCTAATGTCCTCTTAAAAAGTAAATGTTTTTGAAGGTGCTCTCATTTAACAATTTATTGACAATTAGTTGACTGAATCCTTTTCTGGCCTGACTCTACACTGGGGCACCATGAAAACACCTCAAATGGAATGTAAAGGGAGTTAGAATGGAACTGAGTAGAGAATAGTGTGGAAAACAGTAATCTTTTACTAACTTTCAAAGTCCCCAGGAATAATTATGGAAGCAGATGTAAGCATTCTGGAGTGAAAAAAAAGAAAACTAGCATTTCACATTGATTTTGATCCAGGTGCATTTACACACATTTTTGAGAGGCAATCTTGACAGTGGCTAGGAACAGTGCACTGCAGTCGGGCTGCTTAAGTTTGAATTCCACTTAATTCTTTATTTTCTGTGTAGCACTGGTGTGGTTTCTTAAGATCTCCATGCCATGATTGCCTTATCCGTGAAATGGCAATAATAATAGTACCAATCTCACGTGCATGTTGTGAACATAAATTGATATAAAGTTTTATAACAGTGCCTAGGTAAAGAATAAAAATTTAATAAATTGTAACTCATACAGTTAACATCACATTTAATCTACAGGGCAACCACCCAATTTCTGTATTTTCATCCACATGTTGGCAAGAGACCACAAAATCATGCACAGGCTCGCCTGCAGACTTTCAGCCAGTGCATGACAAAACCAAGATCTAATCGATCCTCGCACACTTTCTGCTAGATCACCCTGCTCCATCTGTGATTAATGGGCCCCTAACCTCTCCTGTCTCATTTTGTAGCCCTGATTTATGTCTTTATGTTTTATAATGAGTAATATGTTTACAGAGAGTCAGAGAATGATAACATTGAAGAAAAGGAAACCAGAAATGAGGAGGTCAGGTGGGCAAGAATTTTAGCAGGATTTTTATGTCAATTTCATTCAACACTTCAGGTATAGTCTGTCATCTAGCCACTGTGAGATCTCTCTTAGTTAAAGGCTGAAATCCAAGGAACTTCCAAGTTTTTCCACTTTTCAAATACAGATTATATTGGACTGATATAAACATAGACTGTGTTGTTACATATATAAAGAAATGAAACAGAAGACAAAGCAAAGATTTCAAAAACCATACTTCTTGAGGAAAACAAAGCTAAATAGAATTCTAGTTATAAATTCTTGTGCACTTGAAGTTTAGGATTGCATGGTGTGCTTGGATTACCAGTATTCCTCATACTTTTGCTTCCCAAAGTGATAGCTCCTTCCATTCATTACAGATAGAAAGTGACTGTGAAGCTTTAGAAAGTCAAATGCAGGTGCAAAGCTGTTGATCCTAGCCTAGAAAATATGCTCTATACATCCAGAGTGACTGTCCAATGAATGTAACACCATGTCGTTAGAATAGTTCAGAAAAGATTAAGTCAATGGAAGGGACTGTCATTTTTTGTGTGTGCTGCCAATGCTTACAGTGTTTTTAATTGAACACAGCTAAGAGAATAAAGTGCAAAGTAATTAAATGGAGGTCTGAACCCAGATTTGTTCAGCTTGCTTCTTCCAAAAGTTACTAATGACTGACTTATGTTCAGATTCACATAACTAGGCAGGAGCCATGGAAACTAAAGCAAGTACACTTTTGTAGTCTAGCCCTCTTTCTGAACTGAGAAAACTATTCTACCTAAGAAATATTTTGTCTAATTTTGAGATGTTTCACAGACTATGAAAAGTTTAGTTTTACAAACAAGTATCAAACATTTTGTTTGTGTTTGAAAATAATCCTCTCAAGAAATAATCAAGCATTTTAATAAACAAAGTCAGTAGCCATAACTATTCCTGCAGGCATTTCCCTTGCATGGATGAGTAGTGACTTTCTTAGAATTTTTCATTGACTTTCTCATATTATCTGACACCTTAAGAAATGTCAGAAGATATTATTTCACATACTGTTATTCAGATTTAACCTAGCATTGTACACCTCCTTGACGGGTTCCTTTGTGGCTCAGTTCAAAGACAAATACACGGTGGAACTTTGAACCACAGAAATGGGTGGAGACAGTTTCCTGTTTCTATTACAGACCCAATTCAATGGTTTTACATATTCTTTAATTGAATGGATTGAAATATACAGAGAAATGGTGGATGTGAAATGGGAGCTTTTCTCTTACCTTTCCTACATCATTTTACATAATTCTTCTAGGAAAAATGAGAAGTAGAAATGGAGCTTCCTCTTATTCATGGTGATTATGGAGCAGAGTGCATTTTCAATATCTGATTGTGTAAACCTGGTAAGGCATGAACCACACTGTTCAGGCTTGGAATAGCATGGAGTTCAGGGAAACCAGTTAACAGCGAAAAAGTCATTTTAAACAAACTCCATCCTTTGTTTTCATGGTTGGAAAGATTAAAAGTTATCCAATACATTGTCCGTAGCAACCTTTTTTAAAAATATGGCTTTCTTTTCTAAGCATTTTTCTCACATCCTTAGTTATATCCCCATATTGTGAGGTTTGAGGTCATTCAGGCCAAATTGGCTACCACTTACAGGAGCCAGTGATGAGCGAGGTCTTTTACACTATCAGTAATTCACATCTCAATTATCGCAATATCCCCATTTTTACAGATGAGTTAGCCAATTCCGAGAAATGTAACATGTCCAGATTCGCACGGCTGAGATGCTCAAAGTGTTTCATTTCAAAACCACACTGTGCTGCTTCTCATCCTAAAAGCTGAGTTTTATAAGTTGGAAGCACTGATTTCAAAATGTTTCAAGTGCTCAGCTCAAATTCATTGGCAATTTTCTTTTACTCCTCCACAGCATATACAAAGATACTTCAAAAAGTTCCTGGAAAAATAGAATGAAAAGATCACACAAATCATTTTATGACATATTGAGAGTACACATGTACATATATTTAAAATTTTACATATATATTTATTATATAAAATACTTTAATTATGTATTTTTAAAAATACTAAAAGATATGTATTTATTATTTCAAGTTTTTAATGTGTGCTTTTCTTTAAAAATGAACTGTTAGCTCCCTGTTTTCTTTTTATAATTTTTTTTTTTTAAAGTTCAGTTCACAATGATTTCATATGAATTAGTGATTGTTAACCTTGCTTGCTCACTCCTGGAATCACAAACCTTTCTTTTTAAATCTCTGATTTTGCATTATTTTTCCATCTGTACCAAAATTCTTTTATTCTGTAGCCAGGGTAAAAAGAAGGATATTTGAGAGGAAGATAGAGAAGAGGAGAATTAGAGATTCATGTTTAATGTCATCATTTTTTCAAATTCTCCAGTATTTCATGAAGGGAAGTGGAAAGTTATTTGCTATAAAATGTAATCTAAAAGTCAACTACAAAAAAGTGAAATGAACACTTTCGAACTGCTTAAATAAGAGAAAAATGTGAAAAAAGAATATGATTCCAAATACTTAAAACAAATTAGTTTTTAAATGGTCTTAAATTTTAGAAAAGTTAAATAGTTGATAAAAGTGGAATAAATTTACTTCTTTCATTTTCTTAAACCTATCCAACATTTGGTTCACTTTTGAATCAGGAAGAAATACACTAATGTTTGATCCTTAAGTTCTGAAAGAAATAATTTAATATATTATAATGGTTCTCGGGGTTTGCACAGACCCCACAAGTTAAGGGCAAAGCTCTTCACAAAACTGGCCCCACTTTAGACACCTGCTGCAAGTTTTGGGTGTCCCCAAGCCATTCAAACTCTGCCCAAGCAGCTACAAATTCAGGGCTCCCCACAATCCCTCAGGTTCAATAATTTGCTAGTATGACTAAGTATTCAAGAAAGAACTGTGCTAAACAATTACCATTTTATTATAAAGGGTATAAACATATAACCAGATAAAGAGATAGTAGCACAAGGTCAGGGAGAGTCCTGGACACAGGAGCTTTTGTCTGTGTGGTCATGACATGCCACCATCCTGTTCCTCTCTATGTTCACCAGCCATAAAGCTCCTCTGAGCCTCGATGCCCTGAGTTTTCACTGAGGTTTCATAGGCTAGGCATGTGAATTAGCTATTGGTAAGGTGCCTGAATTCAGTCTTCAGAAGCCCTCTCCTCTCTGGAGGTTTCACTGGCCCAAAGTTCCAACCCTCTAAGCAAGTGGTTGCTTCTTCTGGTGACCAGACCCAATCCTGAAGTCACCTAGGCACTCCTCAGCTCCATCAGGAGTCACTTCATTAGCCTAATAAACACTCCTGTCACTCAGGAAATTCCAATGGCTTTTGTACCTCTGGTCTGATGTTGGAGGCAGGGTCTGGTGGCCCGATAGTTGTCCTCAACCCATCCAGTCCTCTGACCAGTTTCTTGACTCGGGCATAGGAAAGAATTCAAGGGCAGAGTCACAGCGGACAGTGAGAAGAAATTTAATATAGCAGATAACAAATACAGTTTCCACAGAGACAGTGAGGCATGGCCCGCTGCTCCAGAGACTGAGCAGGGTCCACACCAAGTTTTAACACAAAAGTAAGTTCAGTACAGACATCAAGTCTAACACAAAAGCAAGAAAAAACATACCTAAAGCTCAGTACAAAGTTCAGGCTGGCTCAAGCAGTTGTTTGCTGGAAGTGTGATACAACGTAAAGTGTTCACACCTCAGCCAGAGAAGTGCAGGTTGCTTCGAGGAAAGTGAGCAAGAACCTGCCCTTGGGCTGGGATTTTGCTTTTATTTTTCGTGCTCAGCAGACTTTGCAGTGGTCAGATACATATACCTCAAACCTTAAGGGCAGCAATTATAGTCATTCACAGGGACAAGATTCACACGGGCAGCATCTACTTTTCTGTCCCACAGTGGTACCCAGGGTATTCCAGTGTCCTCACTACCTCCTCTCTGTGAAAATTCCACCTACGGAATGAGTGGTGTGCTATTTCCTTTTCCTCCAGATCTTTTTCCTCCTTCATGGAGTATTTCCTGTTACATCTTCTCTTTGGACCTGGCTCATGATCTCCACATTTCCTGACCTGCCATGGCACTTATTTCCTCTAATACATTCTGTGACACTTGATTATATCCTGTCTTATGTCTTTCTCTGAATATTTCATGGATCATGTCTTTCCAAAATCACTAAATCCCCTAAGGGAGGAAGCATGTACTAGATCCCCTAAGGGAGGAAGCATGTCAGTCTTATTTTGCATGCTCACACTTCCTTGCATGTTGTCAGACATGTAGCAAGCATGTGACAAACACTGAGTTGAAGCAAGTTGAATTTTTTCATGGGAGATGGAGAGAGAAAGAGAAAGTGGGTGGTCTTTGGTGATGGGTATCAATTCATGAAGTGTAATGGGGGAAAAGAACTGGCTAACCATCATCACTGCAGAACTGGAGCGAATGGAGTAAGTAGGCTGAAATTCCTATGAAATTCTCCACCTCTGATTTCTGCACTCCAGGGTTACCTGTCTGCTGTTCTGTCTCTCAAGGTCAAGGCAGTCACTGCACATTACCGAGGCGGTGTTTCAGTGTCTCTTCCTTCCTTCTTTTCCTCTTTGTCATTGCGGTCATTCCACTTTCTTACAGAAGCACTGCAGAGTGTTCGCTTCTGTTTCAAATCTTTCATCAGTTACCCCATGGTGTACCCAGAGGCTAGCAGGGTCAGTCCCACTAGGCATAATTCCATTGCCAGGAAATTAGCAGGTTCCTAGAAACACTTTACTGGTGACTGTGTTCTGCTGTTTATTATTAAGTGTGACTCATAAACGACATGACAGAACTACTGAACATGAGAAATGTGACATCTGCAACAGAGCCCAGCACACAGCTGTCAGTGTCATCTCAGTCCAGGATGCTCTTGTGGTCACACTGGCACCCCTTATGTCCATCTCCTGAACAATACACTGTCCTTATCTGGTTTATTACTTCATGTTTCAATCACTGAATTATTAGACAGCATGTCCGTATGATAACAGAAGCTGATGACAATATTTGTCACCCTTCTGCCAGTGAACATATGTTAGTGCAATGGAGGATTTGTGTATTAAGAACTGCTACATGACCTTGGGTTCTGCAGTTTTATGATTGTTTCTCGCATGGTGCTCACAGAATGGTTCAAAATCGCCTCCTGAGTACACAATACACAGCATCCTTCCTGGACTACTGGTGAAATACAAGCTGATTCTACAGCCTAAAACAATGACTAACTTGAGTAAAACACATTATCCAACACTAGCTATTTCTTTCTTTTTTCTTTTCTAAAACCTGCTAAATGACCTTGGGCTTCTGCAGGCTTATGATCGTTCCTAACATGACATTTACATCAAGGTGGCTCAAAATTGCTTACTGAGTACTCTGAATACACAGTTTTCAACACTAGATATTTCTTTCTTTTTTCTTTTCTTTTCTTTTTCTTTTTTTTTTCAGTTTGGTCAGTGACCTTTTGATGCATGTAAGATCTACTGTATACCTGTCTTCAATTATCAGGCCAGAAATTATCCATTATATTTTGACCAACAATATCTTCAAGTCTTTTCAGAATGTCTTTGGATTGAAAAAAACATAATAAAACAAAACAACAACAAAACAATTTACTTGTAGCTACCAGATATTATGTATAATAATTTTTATTGAAACTTGAGAAATTTGGCTAACTGAAAGTAGACAGCATTCATATGCATTGAAAAGAATAAAATAAATGTTTCTGGTAAAAAATTTAAATAGGATTAATTTAAAATTGAGCCAAAATAACAATATGACAACTTATATTGAAATTTTAAAAGGTCCTTTTTTTTTACTCTATTTTAAATGAAACTTTAAACAATCATTTTTAAAAATAAGGTACACATTTAAATATAGCTTTTCCCTTAAAGAAAATCCAAATCCATCAGCCCAAATCCTTGAAATCCATAGCATAGGGTGTTCTTCAGTAGATGCATTCATCAGCATATACAAGTAATTTGTGATTTCCAATAAAGCAATTTGAAATTTACTCATTTGACACTAATACTATACCACTTGCCAGAAATTTCTAACTCCAGACAACAAATTATATTTATTCTGGAGACCCTGGGCTACTAACAACCCTGTTCTAGTGCCACCATTGCTGTTGTTTTTTTTATCTTTAGGGGGTGTCTGGGGAACCAAGTGGTGCTTGCCCTGAGTCCCAGGTGTAATCACTACTAGACGAGGCTTGTACCTTCTATGATCCTCTCCCTATGAAGAATTCTCTCTCTTTTCTCTGTTTCTTTCCTCCCTCCCTTTCTACTCCTCTGTTTATATGTATATATTTATATCTGTATTGATTTATTTACATTGTTGGGCTCACTTGATATACAACTTTGACAGTTTATTTCATTTACTCTTAAGAATATATTGAGACCCGTTTAGAGATCAGGGCATCAGGATGGTGGAATAGATGGTCCCCAGCATCACTCTCTCCCACAATTGATCAATATGCAACTATTAAAAAGCAACATCTGCCACCGTGAGATTGAGTGAGCTCAGGGGAAGAGACGTGGAGTTCCTGAAGGTGTGAGAAGCCACAGCAAGAGAAAGAATAGACCACTCTGACCACTTCAAACCCTGGCTTCTTCAGGTCTGGCTGAATGACCACATGGACAATGAGCTGGCAAAAGCTGCAGCTGTGTCCTTTGTGTGAAGTTGCTTCCAGTCTGCAGGAGAAAAGAGGGCCTCAGAGAGCACCATACCAGACCCCAGGCCAGCACGATCACTGACAGGGTTTCCATGGTCCCACATAGTAGTGAGGTGCTGCAACCCACATAAATAGGAGCCAACCAAAGTAGGTTCATAGACAACCTCAGAATACTCCAATTTCATAACTGAGCTATAAATAAACCACTTACATTCTTGGTAGAATACTGAAGGACAAATCTACAAACAAATATAACATCTGTAATAAGATAGAGGCTGTATTAAAAGATGTAACTTGAAACAATATGTCAAAAGTTGGGGGGGGATGACTCCAAAGCATAGGGTTTACTTTGGTTCTTTCTTCTTTCTTAAATATCAAAGTTAAGTTGATATTCCTCCAAAATAATCTGTTATGACTTTAACATATTTTTTGTAAACCTCATGGTAACCATAACTCACAAACATATGAGACATACTAAAAATAAATAACAAGAAATTGAAACACACTGCAGGAGAAAACTCAAAATAATCTGTTATGACTTTAACATATTTTTTGTAAACCTCATGGTAACCATAACTCAGAAACATATGAGACATACTAAAAATAAATAACAAGAAATTGAAACACACTGCAGGAGAAAACTACTCCATCACAAAGAAGATAGTAAGATCAGAAAAAATAAGAAAATAGATTAACAAAAGAACCAGAAAAAAAGTAACAAAATGGCAGTAAAGAGTCACAATATATCAATAATAACTCTAAATGTAAATGGATTAAATGCACCAATTAAAAGACAAAGAGTGGCTGAGTGGATTATGAAATGAGAACCAACAATATGCTGCCTACAAAAAACTCATTCATGTGTAAAGACACACACCCAACACTAGAGCCCCCAAATATATACAGCAAATGTAATTAGACCTAAACACTATACATTCCAATATGATAATAGTTGAGGACCTCAACATCCCCCTCTCAGCACTGGACAGATCATCTAGGCAACAAATCACCAGAGAATCATAGGATTTAAACTGCACTTTTGTATCAATTGGACCTGGCAGGTATCTACAGACCATTTCACCCAACAATTACAGAACATACATTCTTCTCATCAGCTTTTGGAACATTGGAACATTCTCCAGAATACACCACACGTTAGGTCACAAATCAAGTCTCAATCAACTAAAATAACAACAACAACAACAACAATAATAATGATAATAACAAATGATAATAATAATTTCAAGTATCATTTAAGAACATAGCAGTTTAAAACTAGAAATCAATAACAAGTGAAACTCTGGAAGCTATACATATACATGGAAATTAAACAACATGTTCCTGAACAAACTAGAGGTCCAAGAAGAAATTAACAGTAAATCAAAATAGCTCTTGAAACTAATGATAATAAAGACACATCATACCAGACCCTGTGGCTTATTGCAAAAGTAGTACTAACAGAGATGTTTATTGAAATAAATGCTTTCATCAAAAGAATAGAAAGATTTCAAATAAACAACTTAATTCTATACCTCAAAGAATTAGAAAAATGAGAACAATCTAACTGCAAAATTAGTAGATAGGAAGAAATAATTAAGATTAGAGCAAAAGTGATTGAAATAGAGACTAAAAGAAAAGAAAATCAATGAAACAAAACATTGATTTTTTGAAAACATAAACAAAATATACAAACCAATAGCTAAGTTTAAAAAACAGAGAAGACCCAAATAACAAAAATCAGAAATGAAAAATGAGTCATTACATGTTATTCCACACAAATACAAAGAATCATTAGAGACTATTACAAACAACTATATGTCAACAATTTTGAAAACCTGGAGGAAATGGATGAATTTCTAGACACACTTAAATTACAGAGACTAAACTAATAAATAGAAAATCTGAACAGACTAATAAGAAGTAACAGGAATGAACCAGTAATCAGAAGTCTCTCAACAAAGAAAAGCCTGGAACTAGATGACTTTATTGCTGAACTCTACTAAATCCTTAAAGAGAGCTAATACCACTTTTTTTCACCTATTCCAAAAAAATGAAAGAGAAGCCATTCTCCCAAATACTCTCTCTGAGGCCAGCATCAAACTGATACCAAAACCATAGAGAGATACAACAAAGAGAAAATTAAAGGTGATTTTTTCTGATGAATATAGAGGCAAAAATCATCAAGAAAATACTAGCAATCAGAATATACTGTGACACACACAAAAAATTGTACCACAATCAAGTGGGACTGATCACAGAGATACATGAATGGTTGGACATATGCAAAAAATCATCAAGAAAATACTAGCAATCAGAATATACTGTGACACACACACAAAATTGTACCACAATCAAGTGGGACTGATCACAGAGATACATGAATGGTTGGACATATGCAACTCAAAAAATGTGATACACCATATGAAATAAATCAAGGCCCCAAACCATATTATTATTTCAATGTATGTTGGAAAAGTATTTGACAAAACTCAACAATGCTTCATGATAAAGACTCTCAACAAATTAGATATAGAAAGAAAATATTTCAACACAGTAGTAGCCATACATGACTAACCCACCACCAATATCATACTGAATGGGGAAAAGCTGGATGCTTTTCCTCTAAGAATAGGAGCAAGACAAGGATGTTCATTTTCACCTATTTAACATATTATTGGAAATACTAGCCAGAGCAATCACACAAGACAAACAAACAAATGGCATCCAGATTGGAAAAGATAAAGTCAAATTGTCCTTGTTTGGAGATGACATAATCCTACATGTAAAAAACCTAAAGACTCTACTAAAAACCTCTTAGAGCTGATAAACTATTGTAGTAATATTGTAGGATACAAAATCAACATGCAAAAATCAGTAGATTACAGAAGACATTCAAACTTTAAAAGTTAGGTGAATTTTAACTTTTCATATTTCCAATAAGATTTTAGAGCAAAACAAATAACAGATTTAAAGCTAGGCTTTATGAGAGAAGAAGAATTGCCCATATTTTTTAAAATTTTCCTGTAGCTAGAGACATCTGAATAATGAAAATTATGGAAATGATGGAGTTTATTTCTCAGTATTGAAATGCTTTCTTCTAACTTGATGGTTAAGACTTAGGTTTGTTTTCTTGTGTAGAAGAAAAATATAATGGAGAAGAATAGAAAAAATCCAAGTCCCCTCTAATCATGGAGGACAGTGATGAGAAGAAAGCCAGAAGAGATGAAATGCAAAGCAGGAGAGATGGTCAGTCAGGTAAGTGCCCTCATGTCCCTTCCATGGACTCCAGCCCACATAAAGGAGAGAGAGATGAGGGTTTAGTAAGTTGAGGGAATGTGGAGGGTAGAAGGGGATAAGTACATTTGACACTTTTGAGGATGTGTTCTTTAAGGTTTCAACACTATGTGATTTAGTCCACATAATTAAGAGGGAGGGACCGTGTGGTCAAAGAATGTGTTTGTTGCCTTCTAACTCTTTCTCATTTAACTTACAATGTGGATACTGCTTAAGTGCTTTATATGCAATTACTCATTTATTTCAATGTAATCCTGATCAAAATACCAGTGACATTCTTCACAGAAACAGAAAAAAAGAAATTCTATGGAACAAAAGACCCTAAATAGCCAAAATAATTCTGCGCAAAAAATAAATAAAGCCAGAGAGATAACACTACCCGACTTCAAATTATATTACAAAGCTATAGTAACCAAAACAACATGGCAGTGTGACAGAAATAGATTCTCAGATCTATGGAACAAAACAGCGAACCTAGAAATCAACCCATACCTTTACAACCAACTGATCTTTGACTAAGACCACAAGAACAAACCTTGAGGAAAAGACTGTCTCTTCAATAAATGGTGCTGGGAAAACTGGATTTCCATATGTAGAAGAATGCAACTAGACATGTTTCTCAGCATATACCCAGATGAACTCAAAATGAATTAGACTTAAGAATAAGACCAGAAACTGTTAAACTCCTAAAAGGAAACATACGGGAAACACTTTAGGAAGTAAGACTGGGAAAAACATTCTGAATAAGACCCCCAAAGCATAGTCAACAAAAGAAAAAATAAGGCCCAAAAGCAAAGTCAGCAAAAGAAAAAATAAACAACTGGGATAATACCCAACTAAAAAGTTCTGCACAGTTAAAGAAACAATTAACAGAGAGAAAAGAGAACCTACAAAATGGGATTTATTACAGAAGACATTCAAACTTTAAAAGTTAGGTGAATTTTAACTTTTCATATTTCCAATAAGATTTTAGAGCAAAACAAATAACAGATTTAAAGCTAGGCTTTATGAGAGAAGAAGAATTGCCCATATTTTTTAAAATTTTCCTGTAGCTAGAGACATCTGAATAATGAAAATTATGGAAATGATGGAGTTTATTTCTCAGTATTGAAATGCTTTCTTCTAACTTGATGGTTAAGACTTAGGTTTGTTTTCTTGTGTAGAAGAAAAATATAATGGAGAAGAATAGAAAAAATCCAAGTCCCCTCTAATCATGGAGGACAGTGATGAGAAGAAAGCCAGAAGAGATGAAATGCAAAGCAGGAGAGATGGTCAGTCAGGTAAGTGCCCTCATGTCCCTTCCATGGACTCCAGCCCACATAAAGGAGAGAGAGATGAGGGTTTAGTAAGTTGAGGGAATGTGGAGGGTAGAAGGGGATAAGTACATTTGACACTTTTGAGGATGTGTTCTTTAAGGTTTCAACACTATGTGATTTAGTCCACATAATTAAGAGGGAGGGACCGTGTGGCCAAAGAATGTGTTTGTTGCCTTCTAACTCTTTCTCATTTAACTTACAATGTGGATACTGCTTAAGTGCTTTATATGCAATTACTCATTTAATCATCACAACAATGCTTTGAATTGAGGAGCATATTTTATTTTCATACATGTATACAGTGTATAATGTTCACAACAGGGTAATTACTATATCCATCACTGCAAACATTTAGCATTTCTTTGTGTTGAGAAGATTTAAACTTTTATCTTCTACCATTTGGAAATATACAATACATTATTATTAATTATAGATACTTAGCACTACTACACTACAACTTATTCTTTCTATCTAGCCGTGAGTTTGTATTCAATAATAAACCTCTCTTGGGTAGATTGCATAGACTAGGGCATGTAAAAATCTCTTCTCACAAACCATCATTTTACCTAATAGGTATGTTAGACTTTGGTGGAAATTTGAAAGAAAGAGGGGTAAATTGTTTCTATAGTCGGTCAGGTGTATATACCATATAAATGAAAGCAAAGCAAACTGGACCCTAGTAGTTTGCTGGAAAACCAATGGGTAGAAGTGTCTTGGATGACCACATTAATTGGGTGGCCAAGTAGATTGTTATTTCCCTAACAGAGAAAGAGAATGCAGGAGGAGGAGCAGGTTTAGAAAGAAGAGGGTGAGAATTATTTTTAGTATGTTGAATCTGAGATGGCTGTGGGATGTGCTGGTGAGATGTCCATTTGGAAGCTCAGAGGAGCAGCCAGGGTTAGAAAAGAAAAGTTAGGAGTGATCTTCACTTAAATGACTGGTACAGTAGTAAAATGGATGAGATGCCCAAGAAGAGTGGTGCATGAGATCAGAAATGGACCAAGGACAGAATTCTAGTGAATATCATGAATAATAACATATTTATAGTGTCATAAACAGCAAATAGTAAAGTAACATCTTTCTATAAGATGACTTGGGAAAGAACTGGTGGTAGCAATATAATAAGAGGCAATCTGAAGAGGCAAGGAAGTGGTTTAATTATCACAGTCATCATAGAACTTGTCAAAGCTAAATTATTGCATTATTTGTAGTGATCAAATCAGGATAATTAGCATGTTAATGATTACAAAACTTAATAATCCCTGTGTCCATTAACCAATTTCTTCCTAGCTGTACTCCCTCTCACCCCTCCCACCTCTAGTAACCACAGTTGTGTTCTCTTCTTCTGAAAGTTCAATGCATTATTGTGATTGTTCTTTCTTTCTTTTCTTCCTACCTTTCTGTCTCTTTCTTTCTCTTGCTCTTTCTCTCCAACAGATGGCTGAGGAAATGCAGTATTTTTCCCTCCCTGCCTGGCTTATTTCACTTAACATAATTCTCTCCAATCTCATCCACATTGCTGATAATGTCAGAATTTCATTCTTTTTTTTTTTTAAGGCTGATTAGTATTCCATTGTGTATATATACTGTAATTTTCTTATCCAAACATGTATGGACATTTAAGTTGGTTACATATTTTGCTATTGTAAATAGAGCTGTGTTAAATATAGATGTGCAGGTATCCCTTCAACATGATAATTTCCATTACTTTGGGTTCTCTATTCTGTTTCATTAGTACATGTGTCTGTTTTTATGCCAGTTCCATGCTGTTTTGGTTACTATAGTTTTGTAGGATACTTTGATATCAGGTAGTGTGATGCCTCTGGCTTTTTTTTTTTTTTTTTTTTTTTTTTTTTTTCTATTTTGGAGAAGAATATCATTGGTATTTTCATGGGGATCACGTTGAATCTGTAGATCACGTTGGGTAGTGTGGACATTTTCACAATGTTAATTCTTCCAATCGGAGAGCATGAAATATCTTTCTTTTTGTGTCCTCTTTAAATTTTTTCAGCAGTAATTTGTAGTTGTTATTGTATTGGTCTGTCACCTCCTTGGTTAAATTTATTCCTAGGTATTTAATTCTTTTGGTAGCTGTTGTAAATGGGCTTGCTTGCTTGATTTCTTTTTCTGCTTCTTTGTCGTGGTGTGTAAAAATGTTACTGATTTTTTGAGTATTGATTTTGTATCCCATAAAATACTGAATTTACTTATCAGCTCATGGAGTTTGGGATAGAGTTAATAGGTTTTTGTATATGTAGGATCATGTCATCTGTGAACAAAGATGATTTGCCTTTGTCTACAACTTGGATGCTCTTTATCAATTTCTTTCTGATTGCTCTGGCTAGTACTTCCAATACTATGTTGAATAGGAGCAGTGAGAGTGGGCATCCATGTATTTTTCCTGTTCTTAGAGGAAAACTTTCAGCTTTTCCTGATTATTTCTTTCTGATTGCTCTGGCTAGTACTTCCAATACTATGTTGAATAGGAGCGGTGAGAGTGGGCATCCATGTATTTTTCCTGTTCTTAGAGGAAAACTTTCAGCTTTTCCTGATTCACCATCTTGTTGGCAGTGGGTTTATCATATAAGGCTTTTAATGTAGTGAGATACTTTCATTCTGTAGCTAATTTGTTGATAATCTTTAACATGATGGAATGCTGAATTTTGCCAAATACTTTTTTAGTGTCTGTTTAGATAATCATGTGATTTTGTTGATGTAGTGTATTATATTTATTGATTTGTATCTGTTAACCCATCCTTGTATCCCTGGGATGAATCTTATAAAATAGTGATGTATAGTTTTATGATGTGTGGTTGTTCCATTTGCTAATATTTTCTTGAGGATTTTTTCTGCATATTCATCAAAGATATTTACCTGTGGCTATCTTTTTTTGTTGAGTTTTTGTCTGATTTTGGTATCAGAGTGATGTTGGCCTCATAGAATGAGTTTGGGAGAATGGGATCTATTTCAACTTTTTGGAATATTTTGGTAAGACTTGGTATTAATTCTTCATTAAAGTTTTGGTAGAATTAAGTTATGAAGCCATCCAGTCCTAGACTTTTCTTTGTTGGGAGACTGCTGATTACTGCTTCAATTTCATTGCTCATTGTTGATCTGTTTAGGTTTTCTATCTCTTCTTGGTTCATTCTTGGAAGTTCATATATGTCCAGAAATTTAACCATTTCTTCCAGGTTTTCAAATTTGTTGGTGCATAGTTGTTTATCAATAGTCTCTAATGATTCTTTGTATATCTGTGATATCAGTTTAATGTCTCTTTTTTCATTTCTGATTTTTGTTCTTTGGGTCTTTTCTTTTTTTAGTCAGTCTGGTCAATAGTTTGTTTATTTCATGTGTTCTCAAAATAACAACTTTTTTTGTTGTTGACTTTTCATATCATTCTTTTGGTCTCTGTGTCATTTAGTTCTGTTGTGATTTTAATTACTTCTTCACATCTATTAATTTCTTGATTTGGTTGTTCATGTTTTTCTAGTTCTTTGAGGTATAACACTATGGCGTTCATTGGAAGGCTTTCTATTCTTTAGATGTAAGCACTTATTTCAATAAATTTACCTCTTCATACTGCTTTTGCAATAAGCCATAGATTTGGGTGTTGTGTTTGTATTTTCATTTCTTCCAAGGAATTTATTGATTTCCTGCTTTGTTATTCTTTGAACTATTGGTCACTCGGGAGCATGTTGCTTAATTTCCATGAGTTTTTATAGTTTCCAAAGTTTTCTTTTTTTTTGCTGTTTTTTTAAATTTTTATTTTTTGTTATTTATATTTTACTTTTTTAATTAAAAGCATTACTTTATTAAACCAAAGGTGGCAAAAAAGCAGGGAAAATGATTACAGACTATAAAATAGGTGCAATAAATACCAGATAAAAAAAATAAGATGATAGATAGCCAAATATATCAACAACTTAATTCAACATGATTAGATTAAATAATCCAAACAAAATTACCAAAATGGGTTAAAAAAAGAATAGTAGCAAAATTTATACTGTATGTTGTTCAAGGCACACTGTAAATGTAAGAATAAGAAGTTTTATAATAAAATATAAGGCTAAATGTACATTCCAAAAATCAGAACTAAAAGAAAGGGGACAAGCTATTTTAATAGACAAAGTAGACTTTAAGGAAAAAGAAGAGCTAAAGATAAAAAGGGAAGTTTTATTTTTTATTTTCTTTAGGAAGGAAGAAAAACAAGTGTTTTTACTAGAACTTTTATTTGAATAAATCTTGGAATTTACTTGTAAAAATTAAAATAGCAATTTTTATGTCCTTTTTATAGATTTAAGAATTATAAAGTAACTAGTAATTTTGCTATGATAAAAATTGTGGGTGATATTTTTAGCAACATTCATAATATGAATTAATTTAAAATCATAAACTTAAAATCTTTACCTTAATCATATCATTTATAAAATAAGTGCACAGTTTTAATTATAACTCAAAATATTTAAAGGGCATAGATGTTAAATAAATTTAAATATAGGCTTAGACAAATATGGGACTACTTATGGAGGAACTATTGACATACTTTTGTCTGAGTTTAAAAATTATACCAAATGGTTTTTTCTACCAATAATTTTTTTTCTTTAAATTTTCATTTTTGGGGCTGACCCCATGGCTCTCTCGGGATAGTGCGGTGCTGGTAGCACTGAGGCCGCAGGTTCGGATCCTATATAGGGATGGCCAGTGCGCTCACTGGCTGAGCGTGGTGCAGACCACACCATGCCAAAGGCTGTGATCCCCTTACTGGTCAGAGAAAAAAATTAAAAAATTAAAAATTAAAATAAAAAAAAATTTCCTTTTTTAATTTTAGAGGAACATATTCAATTTTTTTTTAAAAGACTAACATCGTGGAAAATATGTTCTCTGACCACAGTAACAGGAGGAAAATTAGAAAAATCTCAAATCAGTAATGTAAACTTCTACCTTAAAAAATAGAAAAATAGGAGCAAATAAACGAAAAGCAAATATATATAGGAAGTAACAAAGATTACAAGAGAAATATATGAATTAGGGAATTGAAAAATAGTAGAGAAAATCAATAAAACCAAAAGTTGATTCTTTAAAAAGATCAACAAAATTTACAAACCTTTATCTAGACTGACCAAGAAAAAAGAGAGAAAACCGAAATTACTAAAATTGTTAATAAAGTAGGGGCATTATTACATTTTCAGTATGTTTTTTTGTGGTGTAGGATTTAGGTTCTTTCTCATTTGCATTTTCTTCCACTAGTGACTTTTGTTCTTTCTTACATATTTGTGAGTAGTGATTATTGTTTTTTGAGTTCCAGATGCAGGATTTCCTTGAGGATTTCTTGTAGGGCTGGTCATGTGGTCATGAATTCCTACAACTTTTGTTTGTCTAGAAAATACATAATCTTTCCCTCATTTCTGAAGGATAGTCTTTCTGGATATAGTATTCTTGGCTGGTAGTATTTTTCTCTTATTATTTTGAATATGTATCCCATTTTCCTCTGGTCTATAGGGTTTCTGTTGAGAATTCTGCTGTATGATGCTTTTCTCTTGCTTCTTTTAAGATTCCCTCTTTGTATCTGAGCTTTGACTGGTTGACTATAATGTACCTTAGAAATGACCTATTTGTTTTGAATGTGTGTGTGTGGATCTTTGTGCCTCCTGGATCTGAAGGTCTGTATCTCTCCCTATAACTGTAAAGTTTCCATTTATTATTTTTGTGAGTAGGTTGTTTATGTCTTTTCCTTTCTCCTCCCCTTCTGGAACACCCATGATTTGAATATTCATGTGCTTAAGGTTGTCTCCTAGCTCTCTAAGATTTTCTTCAGTTTTTAAAATTCTTTTTTCCTTTTTTTTTTTTTTTTGGTCTGCCTGAGTTTTTTCAAAAAGACCATCTTCAAGATCAGAAATTCTTCTTCTTTTTCTGGCTGCTGCTTAAGCTCTTAGTTGTGTTTTTTATTTTACTGTGTGAATCTTTCACTTCCGTAAGCCTGCTACATCCTTTTTTAAGGTATTAATCTCTTCATAAATTTCCTCCTTCATATCTTGGATTTCATTTCTCATTTCATTATGTTGTCTGACTCTACTCATATCTCAGTGAGTTTCCTAAAGATTGTTTCCTGGAATTCATTTTCAGTCATTTCAAGAGTTTCCTGGCAGCAGCGGCGGCGGCAGTTCTGGGAAGGATCCAATCTCCATCCAACAAATTCGTTTTCTACCTAAATTAGCTATATTTGGCAATCAAGAAACTTGGCTGATTTAGAGAAGTTGGGTAATACAGTCAAGAACCAAATAAAGATGATTCAGTCA
>NW_007740775.1:28061-28495 GCF_000696425.1 Galeopterus variegatus | reverse complement strand
ACCTCTGATTCAAGTCCCGTAAGGTGTGTGTGTTCTGCACCTCGCTATCGGGGCGTTTTCAGAGTCTGTGTCCACTAGATGGGGCTATTGAGCCTTGCAAAGTGTTCCCGCAGGATGTGTAATTGTTGTTCTTTCTTTCTTTATTTATTTCTGAGACTCTGCCTCCTTTTGCTGGACCCCTCCCCACTCTGTGTTCTCAGAACAGGGCTGAGGCGTGTCTTCTACAAACCTTGTCTTTCAGTTGAGTCATCAAAGTTGTGCCCTGCCCCGCCCTGCCTAGCAGGTGTCCAGTCTCTCCCACTGCCGGGAGTGAACTCCTCGGGGGAGGGTCCCTCAGCACACAGTTCCTCTTTGACTCCCCCCAGCACGGGTCGGCCCTCCGGGAGAGCTCTCCAGCAGCTTCAAGGTAGCTCGAGGGCACTCCGGGCTCCCCT
>NW_007740775.1:17237-27126 GCF_000696425.1 Galeopterus variegatus | reverse complement strand
CGGCCCTAAAACCTCGAACCTGTTGTTGCTTGTTTGTCATTGTAGGATTGTTGTTGAAAGATTTATTTGTTTTTTGTTGCTCTTGGAAATGCAAATAGTACTCTGGTATCACAGCGCACACTTCTCAGGATCGCGCTGTCTCCTGGCACGGCCGCTCCAGACCCGTCGCCATCTTAGAATCCTCCAGCTTTGTAAAATTTCTGATCATTTTTAACCAATCAAAATTTGAGAATATCTCTTTGCTCAAAACCAAATCTATGGTCCATTTCTAATAAATCTAAAAGACCTAATCTTATTCCTGACATTTTTCATGACTATTATTTTACTTTTGCCCCAATTTCCTCATCTTTAATTGTATTCTCTTAGACAATATCCATTTTTGTAAGGCACTGGCTTCATTTACATGATTATCCAGTTTGTACTCAAGAGTTAACTCATGGTTTTCTCATTTTTGGAATGAAGTATGAGATAGAAAGAACTGGGAAGAATAGCACCTGTGAAGGTTAACTCTAGGTGTCAATTTGATTAGATTAAGCAATACCAAGAAACTTGGTAAGGCTATCTCTTTAGGTGTGTCCATGAGGGTGTTTCCAGAAGAGATTAGCTACTAGGCTAATCGTGAGGTTCTATAATTGACACAAAGGAAAAAGAGAGAGAATGTAAACCAAAAGTCAGAGATGTGATTTCTACAGCTCAAAAAAGCAACTAAAATTAATAATAGAGCCCTCCACATTCAGCGTTTCCTGTAGGACTCAAAACACAATTAATCAATCTTCTACTTCCAAAAATATTGTATCTATTTATGCTGAAGTTCTCTAAGACAAGGGAATATATGCAGCTAGCAGAAATCATTCTACTAATAAATAATAATAACGGGGTTTTTGTTAACATATTAAATGGTACCTTAATTTTATGATTGTTTACAATTTTACATTCCTCAAGGACAGGGGCCATGAGTTATTTATCTCTTTACAAACATAGCACCAATTGTAGTATTTTACATATATTGCATACTCAGTAAATAATGATGAAAATGCTCTCTCAAAAAAATATATTAACTGATCTGCAATACAAATATTTAGCCAAAAATAATATTCAACTCAATACACCATTCTTCTTGCTCTCAAACTATGTATGCTTAAGAATTTATTCAAACTGATATTTTTTTTAAGATGCTAGAAACAACCTAGAAAAAAATAACATTAAAAATATAAGTTATTACAGTTAACTTTGGCACCTATGGGAAAATGTTTAGAAACTATGTTGGATGATGATTTGGAAATCTCAGTTCTGAGCAATGTGAAACACATTCTTCCTGCACAGAATACCAATCTACTCCGCTAAAGTTTGCCTTGGCAATAGCAGCTTTTCAGCTCCTTATATGGGTGATCAAGCAAGCCGCCTTGAGCAAAAATATAGAGGACACTGGGAGAAGGTTACAGTAGCATTTACAGGACATTTGAGGAATCTAAAATATTCACCTGTAGACATGAGCCTGCCAAAAGAAATTGTGACAATTTGTGAACAGTATATTAATCTATTTGCTTGCCTTAATTTTATTACATTGATAACAGAAAAACTTAAAATATCTACATATTTTTATATTAGTTTTATATTTATACAAACTATTATATAAGTATATATATTATATATAAGTATTATATATTAGTAAAATCTTAAGATGCTTAGGTAAACCACAATTCATTTATTCAATGTAATTCTATATAACTATTAAAATTATGTTTAAGAAAGCTACATATGATATTTAAAATTATTATAATACCAAATTTTTAGAAAGATCATATATACAGATATTTGCATAAAAATTGTAAACTGAAAAGAATTAAGTGAACAAGACCTTTGAGTGTCCTTTCAAATTCTACTCTCCTATATATTCTAAAATTTCTTTAATGAGAATGTAATATTTTTGTATTAAAAAATTTTTTTAAATTTTTAAATAATGTCCCTTTAGACAGCAATGAATTCACTTTCTTAAGTGGATTTTTGCTCCAAAACTCAAAGACCTAATTAACCCACCATGATGCAATTACTGAAAAATTTCAATCCTCTAAATTGAAACATAATTTTCTGAAAATTAGATTTTTGCAATTTTTAACTTTGATATGTTTTAAAATTTTCAGAAATGCTACAAAAATAGTACAGAGAAATCCCATATATTCTTTACCCAGATTCACCAAATATTTACATTCTGCCATATTTACTCTAACATTCATATGCTATGGATAGATGTTTATAAATTTACATCTACACTATTTTTTTTCTGAGCCATTTGAGAGTAAGTTGGAGTTACCCATCAGCACTTCAATTTGTCCTAACCAAAAGGCTTTCTCATACAAAACCACACTCCAATTATCAAAGTTGGGAAAATATCAATACAATATTATCATCTAATGTATAGTTCATATTAAAATTTCATCAATTGTCACATAATGTACTTGGTAGCTACTTTTCTCCATCTAGGATAAAATGGAGGATCATGCAGTGGATTTAGCTGCCATGCTTCTAGGCTGTGGTCTGAAACAGTTCGTCAGCATTTCTTTGTCCTTTTGGACCTTGACGATTTTTGTGAGCACAGGCCACATTGTGTAGAACATCCTTCAGTTTAGGGTTGCCTGATTTTTCCTTATGATTAGGGTCAGATTATTAATATTTGGCAGGAATACCATAAACTTATGGTGCTACATCCTTCTCAGTGTATTATATCAGGAGGCACAAAAAGTCAGTTTGCTCCAATAACAGATGATGCCAACTTCGGTTAGGTGGGAAGGTGGTGTGCCGCAAGTGTTTTCACTGTAGCTTAATTTTTTCTTTGTACACAGTAAGTAATTTGTGGAGGGATCCTTAGAAACTATGTAAATATCTTGTTTCTTGTCAAAGTTTGCTGAATTTTGAGTTTTAAAGTTTTACTTTTTAACTTCACACGAGAACAAAACAGCCACATAGGAATATGAGGGTACTTCAAAAATTTGTGGAAAATGAAATTAAAAGATAATAATCTTGCCATGAATGTTCTGAATGTTATATTTTAAAACTTTTATGATTTTATGTTAGTAATGCATCTTTACATAGGAAAGAAAAAAACACACAGAGGCAAAAAGAAAATAAAATCATATATAGTTCCACCGTGCAGGGAGAATAGTCATTAACATGTTAGTAAACAAACTTTCAGATATTCCATCTACCACAATGAACTAATGTGTAAATGACTGTGAAATTTCCCTACTGTAGGTTTTTTAATATTTGAAGAAAGATGGATTTTTAATACAAGTAAATCTCTAATTAGCAGTCTAATGAAGTAAAATTATGTAAATTTAAAAACTAATAACATAGATAAATAAGGAAAAAAGTTTAATAAAGTACGATTTCAGCCATTGGAGGAGAAGGAAGAATTATGGAGGACTGGAGTATTATATCTCAGAGCACAGCCCAATTTTAGGCCAAGGCAAATGGAAAAAGTCTGAGACTTGGAAATACGAATTTAAAAACTAATAACATAGATAAATAAGGAAAAAAGTTTAATAAAGTACGATTTCAGCCAGTGGAGGAGAAGGAAGAATTATGGAGGACTGGAGTATTATATCTCAGAGCACAGCCCAATTTTAGGCCAAGGCAAATGGAAAAAGTCTGAGACCTGGAAATACGTTCCTTTGTTGGGAAATGGAGCAAATACTGGCTCAAGGGAATGAAAATGAGCTGAATATCTGATGAAAAAGATAAGCATAACAAACACAAGCTTCTACATAATAATGATGAAAATAACATTTTTCAGTATTTAATATATGCCAAGCACTATGTCTAGAACCTTATATTTGTCACCTCATTTAATCCTTATAACAATTCAAAAAATCAGTTGATATTATCCCAATTTTATATATGACATAAATGAAGGGAAGGAAAGTTAAATAATTCAGCAAAGATCACCGTGCAAGTAAGTAGTACAGCTAGAATTCAAACCTAAGACTTATTCTAAAAACCATGTGCTTAATTATCATGTTACACTGTGGGTAAGAATTCAGCTGTGAGGTTAGCAAACAGGGAAGTCCAACATGGTACAGGGTATGTCCCAATAATTTAAAAGAAGATAGTCACAGATAAACAAGGTAAACGCAATAGTCAATACTCCAAGTAGCTTGGCAGCACTGGGGACTCTTCTACAGGCAACTAACGCCGTCTGCCAGACATATGTAGTGACTGGGCTCCAATCTCTACAAACAGGACTAAGAAAAGAAAATATAAAAATTGAAAATTAGGCAAGTGACTGAGGCAAAAACATAACCCCAGGCAATTAGACAGAGAATTTTGCTACTACCACTGTACTAAAGCTGATTAGGACTAGGTTTCTATAATCCAGCCAAAGTCTAGCTGCAAAACCAGACCACAAGACTGAAGTCAGAACAGCAGCAAAACTGACAATGCTGATTATGAAGGTGATGTCCTAGCTCTTTTAATCTAGCTCATCTAAGTGTGGGATTGTACTAGAGACTGATACTGAGCTTAATCTACAGGAGGCTAAGTATCTCCAGATATCCAGCCACGAAACACAGAGATATAGAAGGTGAGACCCAAGTATTACAAGAAAAAGAGGCCCATCCCAGACATAAGTTAGTCTTGCTTAATAGTTCGCCTTAGAACTCAGCATTCCTAAATTGCACTGCTTTCAAAGAGCTTCCTTTCTTTTCTTCCAAAACGACACTTTTTTAAAATCTCTAATTATTTTTTTTCTCTCCCCTACCTCCTCCCACCATATGCTTCTCATATCAATAGCACTGGAGTTGACAAAGTAGGGATTATTGTTTTTAGGTATGAGGCATTTGAAAATTGGGATTTATCTGGAAATGTACAAAAGCCTAAGTCAATCCAAAAGACAAAACAAAAAAGACAGAAAGGCTGGTAGTATAGTCACATAAAAGAGCAAAGAGATTTCACTGAGGACAGAATTCAGACAAAGATATATGAATTTGAGGAAGATAGGCTTGCCACAAGTTTGCTTTTCACCAACCTGGAAGTGAACAACCTGGATCTGAAGAGACAGCTATACATCAGTACTTGGTTATTCTGAAATCCTGCTACTATCCAGATGTCAGATCCTATTAGCTCACATATGACCACCAATTTGAAGAGAGATGCCAGGAACAAGGTCTCTCAGCTGTCAGCACAATTTCAAATTATGTCATCTGAACACACCCTTATTAGTCGTTATAAGCCCTTTGCTAGTGTGGGTTCAGGTCTAAATAAAGATTTTCAACTCACTTCATACTTTAACAGGATTAACAGTCACATTTACATTTTTCTAAGAGACCAGCATCACACTTTAGATCCTCTATCCAAAGGGGATACAAGATTATAAGATACGTGGAAATTTTGAGTCTTTTTCTAGATTTACAACTATAAATTAAGTACATTTTATCTTTGCAGTACATGCTTTCTATTCTTTGTGCCCTATTCTCCCTATTAGGTGACTAATTTCCTCCTGTTGCCTCTAACTCCCAAGTGTTCTTCTTTCCTATTGCCTTTCTCAGTGCAGCACTGGTTGCTACAGACTTTTGCTGTCCCATCTTCCCTCTGATGCACACAGAATTCGTTTTCCAAGAGTTCTAGCTTAAGTCACTGGTTATGCTAATATGATAATATATCTATGATAAAGTGCTTAAGAATTATCTCTTTACATGTATCATTAATGTTTGTTTATATATGTATATATGTTTTCATTTAATTAATTACACCTATTAAACACTTATTATATGTCATGCACTGTGATAGCACTTTTACATATTTTATTTCCTATTTTTGATCTCCAAAGTCTTTTTTGCCTTTGGCCCTAGGGCTACATGCATTCATTCTTTACTTTATGGATACCTCACTTAATATAGATTAGAGTTAACATATTAAAACACAGAAACATGTAATATATTATAACCATAAATACAAAAAATAAAAGTTTGAATAGTCCTTGATTGATAACCCTGGTGAGTATAGCTTGTATTTCTGGTCATGTTGTTGTAGTCTTTCTTGAGAACAAGCAGTGATTAGTGTTGGATTTTCATGCAACCTGACGAGGCCATCAGGAAAGATCTTTTTGGTCAAAGAGCACTTCACTGGCTTCAAATTATGACATGTAGCTAGTGTTCCGCTCTGTCACTGAGGAAGGTCAGTCTCAGTTAAGTATGTGCTAAGTCAAAGCAGAATCAAAACTATACTCAATTATAGATCATCCTTCTAAAAACTGGCCTATTTTCCATGGCTGCGTAGTGTGTAACATGGAAGTTAGACTTATGCAGAGAAGCAGCCTTTTCTTAGAGAGCAGGTCCAGTAAAAAACACTGGCTTTTAAAATAAGGAAGAAAGTAGGAGTGTGTAAATTAAATAAAGATAAGTTGTTAAAGGTTAACCAGTTTCTCCTGGTGGTGTTATAAGCAAATGGTATAGTCATTCTCTGGTTCTACAATATTTAGATGTTTTATTTCAGTCACACAGTGGGAGCTGAGAACAAATGTGGGTAAACCAGATACAAAATACCTTCACAGAACATAAGCTAAAACCTATTCCCTTAATCCTTGAGCGTTGAATCATATGTTATGACTGGACTATAAATGTGAAAAATGCCAAAGTAGCTCTGGTGTCACCATGGTCTGATACACACACACACACACACACACACACACACACACGAAAAAGTATAACCGCTCTTGAAAATATATTATCAGCATTGCTACTGTATGTTTCCTATTGCTGCATATTAAATTACTAGAAATTTAGGGGCTTAAAATATCTATTTATTATATCCCAGCTCCTGTTGATTAAAAAGTCTGGACACAGTGTAACTGGGTTCTCTGCTGAGGGTCTCACCAGGCTGAAATCAAGATTTTGGCTAGGCTGCATTTTCATCTGGAGCTCAGGGTCCTGTTCCAAGTATATTCAGGCTGTTGGAAGAATTTGGTTTCTTATAATTATGGAACTCAGGTCCCTGTTTTCTTGCTGGTTGTCAGTATGGTTTGCTATCAGCTCTTAGAAGCCACCCTCAGGTTCTAACCACATGGTCCTTTCACAACGAGGTATCTTCAAAGCCAGAAAAAATATCTCTCTCTCACTATCTCCAGTCTGCTATGATAGAGTCAGATAATACAATGTAATCACAAGGGTGATTACACCATCATCTTTGCTACGTAACATACCCTAAGCAATGGAGAGATTATCCCATTGTATTCACAGATCCTATCCACATTTAGGGGAGGGGATTATGCAGTGCATATGTAAGCAGAATCTGGGAGGCCATCTTAGAATTCTACCTACAAAAACTATTACTTTGAACAATGGCTGACCCCTGACATAAATGACTGAGGACAGTAAAATGTTCTTCACCTCCAGAACCCAGAAGTTAAATGTAAACAATCTCAAGACTGACAATAGTGTTTTCTAAGAGACAGATAAAAAAACTACAAATCTATAAGTGTCTACCAGAATTCCCAGAAGAAGACATGCAAGCCTCAGTCTCAATGTACCCTTTGAACTCTTCCTGCTAGAGATGCAAATTCCTATACAGACCAATAGTAGGGCTGGCAAAAAATTTACGTATAATTAACTGAAAGAGACCTGTACCCCAGTTTTAGTGACCCCAAATCCTAACTTCTCATGAAACCACCCCTTATTCATTACACTCTTTCTTCTTAAATATTATATGCAATAGCTGGCTAAAAGCCAATGTGGCAATGCTGCATTCTCTAGAGATAAAATAACACTTGATATTCTTTTGTATATTAGACATCCTAACTGGAGTGAGATGGTATCTCAAAGTGCTTTGAGTGATACTGAGTGATGTTGAGCATTTTTTCATGTGTCTGTTGGCCATTTGCATATCTTTCTTTGAGAAATGCCTATTCAGCTCCTTTGCCCATTTTTTAATTGGGTTACTTGCTTTTTTTTCTGTTACATTGTTTGAGTTCCTTGTATATTCTGGATATTAATCATTTGTTAGATGTATAATTTGCAAATATTTTCTCCCACTCTGTTGGTTATCTTCTCACTCTGTTAATTGTTTCTTTTGCTGTGCAGAAGTTTTTAGTTTGATATAATTCCATTTGTTTACTTTTCCTTTGGTTGCACTTTTGGGGTCATTTTCATAAAGTCTGTACCCAATCCTGTTGGTTCCTCGCCACCGGGGACCAACAACACAGGGCGGGAAGGGACCCCGGACCAGCCGGCGGTAACCTCTTGTGGGGCTGAGCGGGATGATGAGTGTTGCAGGCCCGATCCCCTCTGCGCTTCGGCCCCGGGGACAAAGAAAGAACACCGAGCCAGGAGAGCGGTCAAAGCCGGAACTCTGTTTATTACAGCAAGCAGGGGTTTTTATAAGGTACCAGGGGTGGGGGAACTCTTACCCCATAGGGAGTTGACACACTGCTACCCGGGAGGAGGGGTGAGGACAGGGCAGGCGGGAAAAAAGTGCAGAGTCACCGTACCCCAGAAGTTACTTCTTTTAAGTTTTGAGTTCTCCGCTTAGGTTTTGGTTTCCCAGAATCAGCCCGAAGCAATTTAAAAATGGCTGAGGTACTTTCCCAAAATGGCTGGCGGCCCAGGCGTAGCCCAACACAATCCTACTTCCTGGAGTATTTCCCCTATGTTTTCTTTAAGGAGTTTTATTGTTTCAGTATGTATATTTAATTCTTTAATCCATTTTGAGTTGATTTTGGTGTATGGTGAGAGGTATGGATCTAGTTTCATTCTGCTACATATGTATGTCCAATTTTCCCAGCACCATTTGCTGAAGAGGCAGTCTCTTCCCCAGTGTGTAGACTTGGTGCTACTGTTGAAGATCAGATAGCTATAGGTGTGTGGGTTGATTTCTGGATTCTCTATTGTGTTCCATTGGTCTATGTGTCTGTTTTTATGCCAGTATCATGCTGTTTTGGTTACTATAGCTTTGTAGTATAGTTTAAAGTCAGGTAGTGTTATGCCTCCAGCTTTATTTTGTTTGTTCAGTATTGCTTTGGCTCTTCATGGTCTTTTGTTATTACATATGAATAGGATTGTTTTTTTCCATTTCTGAGAAAATATCATTGGAATTTTGATGGGGATCGCATTGAATCTGTAGATCACTTTGGGTAGTATGAACATTTTCACAATGTTAATTCTTCAAAATGCTGGCAAGGTTGTAGAGAAAAAAGAACCCTCCTACACTGTTGGTGGGACTGCAAAATGGTGCAGCCTTTATGGAAAATGGTGTGGAGGTTCCTCAAACAATTACAGATAGATCTACCATATGACTCAGCTGTTCCACTGCTGGGTATATACCCAGGAGAATGGAAATCATTATGTCAATGGTGTATCTGTACTCCCATATTTGTTGTAGCACTCTTTACAATAGCCAAGAGTTGGAACCAGCCTAAATGCCCATCATCAGATTAGTGGATAAGAAAAATGTGATACATCTACACAATGGAATACTACTCTGCTATAAAAAAAATGAAATACTACCATTCACAGCAACACAGATAGACTTAGAAAAAATTATATTAAGTGAAATAAGCCAGGCACAGAAAGAGAAAAACCACATGTTCTCATTTATTTGTGGGAGATAAAAATAAATAAATATACAAGCAAATAAATGGGGGATGGGGAGAAGAAGACACAACAATTCCCGAACTTGTTAAGACAAGTGAACAGATATGATGTTGATATGGGGAAGGGGCGGAGAGGAAGTGGGGAAAGAAGGAATTGGGGGGCCGGCCTGGTGGCGCACTGGATAGTGCGCCGCTTGGGAAGCGCGGCGGCGCTCCCGCCCGAGGGTTCGGATCCCACATACAGACCGGTTCCCCCTCACTGGCTGAGAGAGGAGCGGGAGACACACCGAGGGTTGAGGCCCCCATCACGGT
>NW_007740775.1:11735-17040 GCF_000696425.1 Galeopterus variegatus | reverse complement strand
GGTTCGGTCCCCACAACCAGACCGGTGCCCGCTCACTGGCTGAGCGAGGCGCGGGAGCAACACCGAGGGTTGCGGTCCCGTTGCCGGTCCCAGTCCGGTGCGGGGGCAACACTGAGGGTTGCGATCCGTTGCCGGACATGGAAAAAGACAAAAATAAATAAATAAATAAAAGAAGGAATTGGTAAAGGGACATGAAAATCAACTACACTGTATATTGACAAATTAAAATTTTAAAAAAGTAAAGTATTGAGAGTAACAGAAAAAAGTTTGTTTTTCTTACATACATAGTATATAGGTTTATATTTGATTTTGCTGTTTATGTCAATAAAAATCATTCTTTTAAAAATAAATAAATAAATAAAATAAAATTTCTCTTTATCTCTATTTATATTTGATTTTGCTGTTTATGTCAATAAAAATCATTCTTTTAAAAATAAATAAATAAAATAAAATTTCTCTTTATCTCTAAAAAAAAAAAGAAATCTTCAATATTCCAATTGTAACATTGACATTTTCTGGAGTAGGAATAACACAACCAAATGACCAAATTTGGATTCTGGAATATAAGTCCTGCATAATCACCTCCTTTTGAATGTGCATGAAACTGTAATTATAATGGGACATTCTCTCCTTTGGTTAGGTTACATTATTTGGCAAAGTGATGGGATGGTCACTCCATGATTATATTTTGTCATATAAGACTCTGTCTTAGCATGCTGGGGAGATTCTCCTGGTAGCTTTAAAGAAGTAAGTAGCCATGTGGTGAGAGCATTACATGCCTAGGCCTTAAAGGCAACTATTAGAGCTAAGAGAGATAAAAGGCTGACATGTAGCCAGAAAATGTGGACCTCAGGCCTACAATTGGAAGGAACTCAATTCTTCCAACAATCTGAAAGGTCTTTGAAGAAGACCCTGAGCCTCAGAGAAGATCACAACCCAGGTGACACCTTGATTTTTGCCTGGTGAGACTCTGAGCAGAGGACCCAGCTAAGTCATAACTAGAAATCTGACCAATAGAAATTATATGGTAATAAATTTATGTTGCTTTAAACTGCTTACTTTGCGATAATTTTTTATGAAGCATAGGAAACTAACATATAAAAAACTGATAAACAAAATAAATAAACTGGCAAAATTAGTTTTAGGAACTTTCTGCAGCAATACCTCTCAATAACTAAATCCCAATTGGTCTTACCCAGTATCTACAATATTTTCAGGCTTTTAAAATGTATTGAAAACTAAAATATGCCCCCAAATAAGCACACTTTATGTGGTACATTGGACATGACAAACCAAACAGAAATTCCTTTAGTGATAATGCCAAACCAGTGGGAATTTAACCATACAACTCCAAAAAAGGTAAAAGAATCATTAATAATGGTATACGTGAATACAGATATATGTACGGAAATAAAAGGCACTTACTCTGAAAGTTGTTCAATGACAAGACTCGAGGACGATAGAATCCTGCTTTACAAATGCACTGATAAGCTCCAAGTACGAATCCTAGGCCTTTAATTGGCATACACTATGAAAAAGAAAAGACAGCAATATAGTGGATCATAGTTTATTTCATAGTATAAAGACTCACAGATATCCATCATTGCAAATGATGAGAGAAATAACATATTTTCCAGAAATAAAATATCTCTTTTTTGAACTTTTATTTTAGGTTTGTTTGCCAACAGACATTTTTTCAGAAATAGCAAATTGAGCTTCCTGTCTAAATATATGCCATTACAGCCACAGTTGCCACACATCTTTAACTCATTCAGTTGCCACAAGAAGTAATTACTAGACATAGTTTTTGTTTTTAATGCCTCACATATCATCTTATTGCTTTAAGAAATATTTCCAAAGCCTATAAGAATATTTCAAAAGTGATTCCATAGTAAATATTTGTATCAAAGCAAAGGTAGGTAGGTAGGTTGACAGATAGATACACAGAATTTAAAACGTGAAAATTGCTTTCATGAATTAAATATTCATTCCTACTTTGATCAAAATAATACAAACTGATGGAATAACAAAACAAGTAAATTTTAAAATACAAATTTGGAAGAGAAAAATAAAAATGAATTAGTAATCCCAAGGGCTCTTTACCTAAAACCTGTTTCATAGATAGATGTTCTATATATACATAAAAAGAAGAAAAATAATGACCAACTTTCCAAATATGTCACACCAACAGACAATAGATATCTCCCAAAAACTTAATTTTGGCTTCTTTCAAGGATATCACTTACCCCAAGCAATTTCAGCATAACATAATACATTTTCACTTTATTGAATTACATAAGCAAGGAATAACTTCTATTAAACTATGAACACTACATCAGTAAAAAAAAGGGTGCTTCAAGAATCCAATCAACACTGAAATTTCTTTTCTTACGTCTGTCTACCAAGATCTCAACACTTCGCCTTCTTGTCATTATAAACTATTAGAGAAAATTAGAACCTAGTGGATTTAACAGCTAAAGATATTCTTCTGATACAGAGTTTAAAGAACTAATGTCATGAAAATGTCCATACTACCCAAAGTGATCTACAGATTCAATGCAATCCCCATCAGAATCCCAATGATATTCTTCACAGAAACAGAAAAAAAAAAATCTCAACATTCATATGAAACAATAAAAGACCCCAAATAACCGAAGAACTAATGTCATGAAAATGTCCATACTACCCAAAGTGATCTACAGATTCAATGCAATCCTCATCAGAATCCCAATGATATTCTTCACAGAAACAGAAAAAAAAAATCTCAACATTCATATGAAACAATAAAAGACCCCAAATAACCAAAGCAATCCTGAGCAAAAAAAATAAAGCCAGAGACATTACACTATCCAACTTCAAATTACACTACAAATCTAACCAAAATCGCATTGTACCAGCATTGAAACAGACACACAGACCAATGGAACAAAATAGAGAACTCAGGAACCCATCCACGTCCAACTGATTTTCAACAAAGTTGCCAAGAACATACATTGGGGAAAGGACAGCCTCTTCAATAAATGGTGCTGGGAAAACTAGATATCCATGTGTAGAAAAAATGAAACTAGACCAACACTTCTTGCCATGTACCAAAATCAACTCAAAATGGATTAAAGACTTAAATATAAGACCTGACACTATAAAACTCCTAAAGGAAAACACAGGGAAAACCCTTCAGGATGTAGGGCTAGGCAAAGACTTTATGAATGAAACCTCAAAAGCCCAGGCAACAAAAGGAAAAATAAACAAATGGGATTATATCAAACCAAAAACCTTCTGCACAGCAAAGGAAACGATCAGCAGAACTGAAGGACAACCTATGACTGGGAGAAAATATTTGCAAACTATACATCTGACAAGGGATTAATATCCAGGACATATATGGGCAAAGGAGCTGAATAGACATTTTTCAAAGGAAGACATACAAATAGCCAACAGGTATGTGAAAAAATGCTAAACATCACTAAACATCAGGGAAATGCAAATCAAAACTATATTAAGATACCATCTCACCTCAATTAGACTGGCTACTATCAAAAAGACAGAGAACAACAAATGCTGGCTAGTGTACAGAAAAGGGGAACCCGCCTACACTGTTGGTGGGACTGTATATTGGTGAAACCAATACAGAAAATGGTATGGAGGATCCTCAAACAACTACAGGTAGAATCGCCATGGGATATATACCCCAAAGAATGGAAATCATCATGTCACCTGCACCCACATGTTTATTGCAGCTATATTTACAATAACCAAGAGTTGGAAACAACCTAAATGCCCATCATCAGACAACTGGATAAGGAAAAATGTGGTATATATACACAATGGAATACTATTCTGCCATAAAAAAGAATATGTTGCAAATTGCAGCCACATGGATGAACTTAGAGAAAATCACGTTAAGTGAAATAAGACACAGAAAGAGAAATACTGAATGTCCTCACACATAAGTGGGAGCTAAAAAATAAATGTATAAATAAAAAGAAAGAAAGAAAGAACAATCACAAAAATAAGTTGAACTTTTGAAAGGAGAAATGAGGTTACCAGAGGTGGAAAAGAGGGAGGGGAGGAAGGGAGGAATTGGTAAAGGTAAAGGACCATGAAAATCAATGACATTGTATATTGTTGAATATACTAATTATCCTGATTTGAGCATCATATTGCACACATGTATTGATATTTAACTTTGTACCCCACGGATATGTATAATCAACTACTTTACAATAAAAATAATAATTTAAAAATAAATAAATAATTTAATAAATAAATAGTAATTCCCAAAGATCTCAAATAGACAGTGTGATAAACTAGTATGGAGTTTAGGTAAGATGTCTAAAAATTTGGGAGATATTTGCATAAGGATGATAGATAAAGCCATGAGATGAGGTAAGACTAAATCACTAAGGGGCTGCCTGCAGGCAGTTAAGAAAATAAGTCTAAAGATATGAGAGTAATCAGCCTGCAACATATGTCACTCCATTGATTGCCAGGGTTGATTCAGCTGATCTGCTGATTCCGCAGGTGTCCTCTTCCTCCTCCACTGCTCCATGTGTGTCCTTCCTAAAGCTGCTTAGAAAGTCAAAGAGGAAAACTTTCCCCAATAGAAGACATTCTTCAGTCAAAGGTACATGAGCACCTGTACTCCTCTGCTAGAACCTCTAAACATGCTCTCAAGGAGTTAGGTCCAAGTGGTGAAACTTGAGATACTCAAGTACTAAAAAGTTAGGCATAAAGGAAGAACCAAAGGATACAGTGAAAGGCAATTCAGTGGGGTATCTTCACTTACATTAACTACATCATGATGCTATGAACATAATATGTGGAATTTGTTGTGGGCTTATTAAACATAAATAGTGCAAAGATTTATCCAGGTAAACTGAGTTTTAGACTCTAAGAATACATTAGAGTATTTTAAATATTTTGCCCCACTGGAATTTGGAGGTTAATGCTATTCATTAAAACAGCACTAATTTCCTGATGATATGACTCAGCACAACAACAGTGACTCAGCAGAGAATTTTTAATGCTTAGGGCAGATCTGAAAGTTTATCAGAACTAAAGTATCTGTCTGCTACAAACTAACTCTAGAGCTGACAGAAAAATGAAAGTTTTTAAAAAGTTGCCAAATAAAAAGTCCCTTGAACCTAAAAAACATGCTTTCTAGTTTATTTTCAAAAACAAAGTAATATGAATTATTAGTTACTTCAAACTTTTTGTTCTATTCTTAAATTATCTCATGCACTAAAAAAAGAAAAGATCTTTCAGTGAGTTAAAATCAACAAAAGTGTATCATCCTGCTGTACTC
>NW_007740775.1:0-11199 GCF_000696425.1 Galeopterus variegatus | reverse complement strand
CATGAATTATTAGTTACTTCAAACTTTTTGTTCTATTCTTAAATTATCTCATGCACTAAAAAAAAGAAAAGATCTTTCAGTGAGTTAAAATCAACAAAAGTGTATCATCCTGCTGTACTCACTGCACCTCCAAGACAGTGATGTGTGCATGGAAACTAATGTGCTATTGTTTACATATGCTTGCCTTGGAGTATTCAGTGACTTTCATTTATTTTTCTCTTGAGATTATATATTTGCAATCAACTTACCATACTGTCTTGCTCCATCCACCACCACCATCCCCTACCCACTTGATCCCTATTACCTCCCAACTAAAATTTCAAGATTAGGAAATTAGTTTAGTCAATCTAGTTTAAGAAAAATCCTTGTAAGTATGGTAACTACTCAACTAATATTTACCCTATTCAAACTAAGGAGTTGCTTTTTATAATTTTTTCTCCTTAGGGATTTAAAATATAAACATGTATCCTCACTTAATACAAAAGAAAATCTTCAGAATTTTACTATAACATTCACTTAAGATAGTCACTTTACATATTCATGATATTAATTTTAAATATTCAAATCTAAACCCTCCTACCTTGTCTTCATAGAAGTCAAAGAGAGTGGAAATAGAAAAAGCAGCACTTCTTCCTGCATGAGGGTAACTGTTCCATGAGTAGCCGTTGATAAACATTGATGTTTTTACATTGTTATAGTACCCCTCTGAGTGAGACAGCTGCTTACAGTATTGAATGCTCTCTTTGATGAACCTTACCAAGCCATCAACAGAGATTTACTAAAGAGAGCTCTTGAGAACCTGCAATCAAATCTAGGTTTCTAGGAGCAGACTGGATTCAGATGGGCAAGAGATGGTGGTCAAAATTTTAGAGTAAAATGGATAGATTCCTAGAAATGTGAAACCTACCAAGATTGAATCATGAAGAGATAAAAAAAATCTCAATGACCAATACCAGGTAAGGATATTAAATCAGTAGTCACAAACCTCCCCCCAAAAAGTACCCAGAACCAGACAGCTTCACTGGAGAATTCTGCTAAACATTTAAAGAAGAATTAATACCAATCCTCCTCAAACTCTTCCAAAAAATAGAAAAGGAGGAAATACTTCCAAAATCATTTTATGAGGCCAACATTACCCTGGTACCACAATCAGACAAAAATTCTGAAAAAAGAAAACAATAGACAAATATTTCTGATAAATATTGATGCAAAATCCTCAACAACATACTAAGAAACCAAATTTGACAGCAAATTAAAAGGATTATACACCATGAACAAGTGGGATTTATTCCTAGAATGCAAGGATGGTTCAACATACAAAAATCAGTTGGTGTAGTACACCATGTCAACAGAATGAAGGAAAAAACCACATTATCATCTCAAGCGATGCAAAAAAAGTATTGGATAAAATTCACCACCCTTTCATGATTAAAAACAGTTACTAAGATTAGAAGGAAATTCTCTCAACATATTAAAACATATACGAAAATCCCACAGCTAATGTCATACTCAATGGTGAAAACCTGAAAGTTTTACCCCTAAGCTCACTTACAAGCTAAGATGCATCTTACTCTCATCACTTCTATTTAACATGATACTGGAAGTTCTAGCCAGGGCAATTAGTCAAGAAAAAGAACTAAAAGACATCCAAAGAGGAAAGAAAAAAGCAAAATTATCTCTGTCTGCAGATGACATAATCTTATATGTAAAAGCTGTAAAATTCCACACATACAAAAAAACTATTAAAACTAATAAATGTATCTAGCAAAGTTGCAGGATACAAAATTGACACTCCAAAATTGGTTATTTATGTATGCTAAAAATGAATAATTTGAAAGGAAATTTTCAAAACAATCCCATTGGGGGAATGATATCAAACTTTAGAGTTGGCTTTGTTTTTTTCTTTTATCTTAGTGATCAAAGTTAAGTTGTTATTAGTTGAAAATAATCTGTTATAATTATAACATGTTTTTTGTAAGCCACATGGTAACCATAACACAAAAATCTGTAGTAGACATACTAAAAATAAATAACAAAAATTTAAAATATACTACTAGAGAAAACCACTTAACCACAAAGGACTATGACCAGGAAAAAATAAACAAAAAAAAAAAAACAGCAAAAAAAGGATCTACAAAACAAACAGAAAAAAAGTAACAATACAGCAATAACAAGTCCTTATATATATATCAATAATTCTAAATATAAATGGATTAAATTCCCAATTAAAAGACATAGAGTGATTGAATGGATTATAAAACAAGAGCCAACAATTTGCCACCTTCAAGAAACTCACTTAACCTGATAAAGACACATATCAACTGAAAGCAAAAGTAATCTTAAACAAAAAAAGTTGGAGTCATCATACTACCTGAGTTCAAAATACATTATAAAGAAATAGTAACCAAAACAGCATGTTAGGGGCTTAAAAACAGATGAATAGACCAATGGGACAGAATAGAGAGCCCAGAAATAAACCCACATATTTACAGCCAATTGATTTTCAACAAAGGTGCCAAAAATATACACTGGAGGAAAGGACAGCCTCTTCAATAAATGGTGTTGGGAAAAACTGGATATCTACACACAGAAGATTGAAAGTAGACCCCTATCTCTCACCATCCACAAAAATCAACTCAAAATGGATTAAACTTAAGACTGGAAACTATGCAACCATTAGAAGAAAACACAGGAAAAACACTACATGAAATGACAGTGGGCAGCACGTTTTTGAGTAAGAGGCCCACACAACTAAAGCAAAAATACACAAATGGGGCTACATCAAACTAAAAAGCTTCTGCACAGCAAAGGACTCAAGCAACAAAGTGAAGTGACAACCTATAGAATGGGAGAAAATGTTTACAAACTACACATCAGACAAGAGACTGATATCCAGAATATTTAAGGAACTAAAACAACTCAACAGCAAAAACCCCAAATAATCAAGGTAAAAAATGGGCAAAGGACCTGAACAGACATTTCTCAAAAGACAACATACAAATGGCTAACAGGCACATGAAAAAATGCTTAACATCACTAATCATCAGGGAAATGAAAATTGAAACCACTGTGATATATCATCTCACTCTAGTCAGAATCACTATTATTGAAAGGACAGAAAATAACAAGTGCTGGCAAGGATGTGGAGAAAAGGGGATGCTCCTATATTGTTTATGGGAATGTAAACTGGTACAGCCATTGTGAAACCAGCATGGAGCTTCCTCAGACTAAGAATAGAACTACCTTATGACCCAACCATCCCACTACTGGGTTGCTATGGGTTTAATGTGTCACCTAAAGGTTCATATATTGGAAACTTAATCTCCTTTGTAACACTGTTGAGAGGATGGGAAATCTAATTATGTTATTTGAAAGATGGGGCCTTTTATAGGTGATTAGATTGTGAGGACCAGGTCCTTATAAGTGGATTGCTCCATTTCTGGAGGAATGGGCATGGTTCTGATGACTTTATACAAAGAGCAGTGAGAAAGTAAGTTTACACTTGCTCAGCCCATTCTCACCACATCAGACTCTGTGTTGCTGTGGAGAGTCACCACCAAGAACAAGACTCTTGCCAGACGTGTTCCTGGGACTTTGGACTTCCCAGCATCCAAAACTGTAAGAAATAAATTTCATTTCTTTATAAATTACCCAGTTTCAGGTATTCTATTACAATTGACAGAAACAGACTAATACATGGGTATATGTCCAAAGGAAATGAAATAAATATATCAAAGAGTCACCTGCACTCCCATGTTCATTGCAAACTATTCACAATGTCCCAGTGAAGGAATCAACCTAAATGCCCATCAATGAATGGATGGAAATAAAACTGTTTTATATATATATATCATTCACAGCAACATAAATAAAACTGGATGGAGACCATCATATTAAGTGAAGTAAGCCAGGCACAGAAAGACAAATACTGCATGATCATGCACATATGTGGAATTTTTTTTAAAAAGTGGTTCTCATTTCTCACAGATGTAGAGAGTAGAATAATGATTACCAGAGGCTGGGAAGGGATGAGGGCAGGAGGGGGGAGGGGAAATGGGAGATTAACAGGTATAAAGCTCCAGGTAGACAGGAAGAATAATTTATGGTGTTCTAGGCCAACTAGAGCAAATATTATTCTATTGTATACTTCTAAATTGCTAAAAAAGAGGATGTTGACTGTAATCACCACAAAGGAAAAATAAATGTTCAAGGCACAAATATGCTGTCTAACCTAAGTGAATCATTGTGCAGTATATGCATGTATTGAAACAACACACCGGACCCCACAAATATGTACAATTAAATTTTAAAATTAAAATATATAAAAAATAAAAATAAATCCCATTTACAATAACATCAAAAAGAATAAAATAAATGAATAAAATTAACCAATGGGGTGAAAGAATTATAAACTGAAAACTGCAAAATATTGCTAAAAGAAATTAGATACAAATAAATAAAATGACATCCAGGATTCATTGAATCACTGGATTGGAAGACTAAGTATTGTTAAAATGTCCATACCACCTAAAGCAATCTACAGATTTGATGCAATCCCTATCAAAATCCCCACAGCAGTTTTTCAGAAATAGAAAAATATTCCAAAATTCATATGGAATCTAAAGGGCCCCAATAGCCAAAACAATCTTAAAAGAGAAGAACAAAGTTGTAGGCATCATGCGTCCTCATTTCAAAACATATTACAAAGCTACAGTAATTAAAACAGTGTGATACTGGCATAAAGAGAGACAGAAAAACCAATGGAATAGAATAGAGCCCAGAAATACAGCCTCACATGTAATGGTCAAATGATCTTTGATAAGGATGCTAACACCACTCAATAGGGACAGGACAGTCTCTTCAACAAATGATATTGGAAAAACTGGATATCCACAAGCAAAAGAATGGAGTTGACCTTTACCTAACACCATATGTAAAACTTAACTCAAAATTTTTTAAGACCTAAACATAATGCCTAAAACTATAAAAATCCCCCCCCAAAAAAATACAGAAAAAACTTCCTAACAATGGATTTGGGAATAATTTCTCAGATATAACACCAACACCATAGCCAACAAAGTGAAAAATAGAAAAATCAGACTACATCAAACTTAAAAACTTCTGTGCATCAAAGAAAGCATTCATCAGAATGAAAGGCATCTACAAAATAGGAGAAAATATTTGCAAAACATATATTTGATAATGTTCTAATATGCAGAATATATAAAGAATTCTACAACTCAACGACAAAAACACAAACAAATAATCTGATTAAAAAATGGGCAAAGGACTTAGACATTTCTTCAAAAAGATATACAAATAGTCAACAAACAGATGGAAAAATGTTCGACATCACTAATCACTAGAGAAATTTCAAATCCAGACCACAAATAATCTGATTAAAAAATGGGCAAAGGACTTAGACATTTCTTCAAAAAGATATACAAATAGTAAACAAACAGATGGAAAAATGTTCGACATCACTAATCACTAGAGAAATTTCAAATCCAGACCACAATGAGGTATCACCCCACATCTATTAGGATGGCCACTACCAAAAATACAAGATAATAATGTTTTTGAGGATGTGGAGAAAGTGTAACCCTTGTGCACTGTTGATGAAAATATAAAATGGTGGGATCACTATGGAAAACAGTATGGAGGTTCTTCAACAAATTAAAAATAGAACTGCATATGATCCAGCAATCCCATTGCTGGGTATATATCTAAGAGATTTGAAAGCAGGATCTGGAAGAGATATTTGCACACCCATGTAAATAGCAGCACTATTCACAAGAGCCTAAAGGTGCAAGTAATCCAAATGTCCATTGACAGATAAATGGATAAACAAGTGGTATATAGAAATAAAAGAATACTATTCAGACTTAAAAAGGAAGGGAATCTTATCATATGCCACAACATAGATGAATCTTAAGGACATTATGTTAGGTGAAATAAGCCAGTCACAGAAAGACACATATTGTATAATTCTACTTATATGTGGTATCTAAAGAAGTTAAATTCATAGAAATACAAAGTAGAATGGTGGTTGCAGGGGGCAGAATAAAGGGGAAATGGAAAGTTGTTCAATGGGTATAGAGTTTTGTATTTGTTCATTTTGTTACTTACAACAGAATACCTAAAACTGGGTAATTTATAAAGAAACAAAATTTATTTCTTACAGTTTCAGAAGCTGGGAAGTCCATGGTCTAGGAGGGGGCACATCTGGTGAGGGCCTTCTTCTGGGTGGGAACTGTCTATAAGGTCCCATGGTGATACAGGCAATCTTGCTCTCCTTATAAAGCCATGAGTGCCACTTTGCTGACATTAACCATTAATCCATCACTCACAAATAGATTAATCCATTCACAAGGGCATAATCATCACAATCCAATCAATTTGTAAAGCCCCACCTTTCAACACTGCCACAGTTTGATTTTCTCACTCTCTTAACACTGTTACAATGGGAATTAAGCTTCAGTGAGTTTGGGGGAGACATTCAATACACATCAAGTTTCAATTTTGCAAGATGAAAAATTTTTCGACATCTGTTACACAATGTGAATGTGCTTAAATTTTATGGGTTTTTTTTTTTACCACAATTAAAAAATTTTAAAGAGTTTACAGCAAAATAGTCTTTCTTCCTCAAAGATGTATATTTAACATTGTTTAAATGCCTTGTTTGACATTTAACAGAAATAATGCTTGTGTCTAAGAATCACATTTACATATAATTCTGAAGAAAAACTAATTTGAACTGAAAAGAGGAGGTAAAAGAAGCAAATATAATAAAGTTTATGTAATTCAAAATTCTCTAGAAAATTACCTTTAAGTGCTTTTTTGTCATTTTATTTCATTTTAGAATTTTCCTAAAATGTAAAACATTTTCTCCTTTCTCTCAACTGAACACCATGAACAGAATTTGATGTTTTCTTCTGAGTCATAATCATTACTTTGAACAATAGGTACTGAATTGTGCTTAAAAAAACTAATACCCTCTGGAGCTACTGAAGGATTATGGCTATTTTCGCAAACATTAAATAGCCGAGACTGCTGTAATTTTTGAGTTCTTATGCTTAGTTTTCATTTTTTCCTTCTTTATTTTGAGCTACCAGCTGTCATTTTTTAATCCTAAAATATGAATTTACCTTTCTACGCGTGTCTTTCCCCTTCTAAATTATGGTTATAATTGCCTGTATATGTGAAACTAGATCACCAAGCATACAAAGCAATAGTATATGAGACAATAAATAATAAAGTAAGGGAAAATATAATAATAAGTAGCTAATATTTACTGAGTATTGACCAAATGCCAGGCACTGTTTTAAGTGCTACACAAGGATTAACTCAATCCTGTATCAACTCTATTATTATCTTCATTTTAAAGATGAGAAGATTAAGGTACAGACTGCTGAATAACTTGCTCAAAGCCACATAGCTAGTAACTGGCAGAGCCAGTGTTAAACCCCAGGGGTCTGGCTCCGAAAAGAGTAAGAACCATTTTCTAGGAAGTATGGGTACATAGCAGTATTCCATAAATGAGAAGAAGATGCTAGTCATGGTCACTTTGGAATATATTTTGATTATTCCAAGACTTTTGCTTTTCGATTCTTCTTGGTTTCAGGTAGTATTCCAGATAGATCAGTTTGCTGAATCATTAAGCTTCAAATAAGTAAAGGTAGTTAATTTAAAAATGTATATATGAAATGTAATTTAAGAAATGAAATTAAGCCCCACACCTATTAAAAATTTTGAAAATAAACCTCTCCTTTCCCAATGCAGAGTTCCTCAATTCAGACCTTTGAAAACAAATCTTCATTTCAGGGCATATAAGTAAAGTGTCTGTCCTCTACCTGGATTTCATGAAAACAAAAGCCCCTCTGTGTCTAAGGTGAATCGTGAGGCTGGTCTGCAGACACTTAGTCCCAAACAAAATTGAGCAAGCCCAGCAATGATAACAAAAGGGTTTCTATGGCAGTACAGATTGTCACTTTTTCTCTTTGGTGGCAAATACAAGGCTCTACTCTACTTTGACTGAAAACTTATCTCATTCCAGAAATTTTCCTGCCATATTGCATTTACTGAGCCTTATTCAAAAAGCAGATGGCAACACCACCAAGGAATAAAGAAAGATGAAAAGCTTGACACTGGCAAGATGTAGTAACTGAGTCTTCCAGATTTTAAAAGTACAGCAGCTTTTATTTATCTTTTACTCCTTCTTTGCCACTTGTGAAGAAATACTGTAAAATGTTGAATCTACTAATTTGGGAGTGGGTTTTGGGGGACCTGGTACTAAAACAAGTCAATTACATTAACATCCAGTAGTTTCTTCCCCACAACTATTTGCAAGTTTATTAAAGCAAAATCTAAAAGGCCTCCAGGCAATGATAGGGTACACATCACCCACATATTTCATCAAACCATCTTCTAGGAAAACAAGAATTCATGAATAACAAATAATGCAGTATTTCACCAGGGAAAAAACGAACTACATTATCTCTATTATTCAGCAGCTGTCAAAACCCAGTTTTAAAAGCATGATAAACTGGAGCAGGGTTGAGGGACAGAGGGGAGGATGTTTTCTTTCATGATACAGTTAAAATAAAAAAAGAAACTGTTTTCTATTATTAATTTTTGAAATGTTCTTGTTGTATTCAGTGGAACCAGCTCTCACAAAATAGGGCTAAAGGATAGCAACACAGCATCTGGCATAGACACATTACAAGTCTGCAAACTTCACACTGACACACAGCAGGATGCTTTGTGGGGGCTAAAACTGACTCAGGAAAATGTCACAATTACATCTTACTGAGTGAGCAAGCCCAATTTTCTAGACCTTCCTACAGAAATAGCCCCAGAGGCTTGATAGGTTCTTAATATGTTCAACACTTCTTAAAAATGGAACACTGCCCTCCACTAAACCACAAACTCACTATGATGCATCTATGCTCTGCCTTTGACTCCCATACTCCCTTTGGTCACAGTTCGTAAGTACTGGTACTTTCTTTTTATTCTTCACTTACTTTAGCTCTTTCTTACTAAACCTCATTTTACTCCATTTGCTGCAGCAACAAAGAACAAAGTATGGCTCTCAGAGAAATTTTGAGTAGTCCATCTTTAGACATTTTTCTAAAATAAATTGTTTTTAGAACACAAAATGCTGCACTAAGAACAGAAGTTAATATGAATAATATCTTTAAGATTAATTTAAATGAAATATTTTGAGGGCCGAGCCCGTGGCGCACTTGGGAGAGTGCGACACTGGGAGTGCAGCAGCGCTCCTGCCACTGGTTCGGATCCTATATAGGGATGACCGGTGCGCTCACAGCGCTCACTGGCTGAGCACAGTGTGGCCGGTCTCAAAAAGGACAAAAAAAAAAAGAAAAAAAATATTTTGAAATGCGAATCAAAGTGGTGAGAAAAAAACTCCCTCAAATGCCTTTGAGCAAACAAACAAATCTACCTGAATCTTACCAACTGGGGTTCCCAGTGCTCTCTTCTATACTTATTCTTTTTCTACATTTATACTCTATGTCATCTTACAACTTTGATGCAGTTGTGAAGACTATCTATGTAGTTGCTAACTGCAGAAGTGTGGATTAGAAACTTCTCACTTTTCCTTACCGACCAAGTTCTATCACTTTTACCTTGCAGATATATGTAGAATCAGTACCTTTCTTCATCATCCCTATTGTCATGATACTAACCACAGCCTCCATAATCACTCAATAGGATTAGTACAACTGCTTCATACCTGGTTTCTCAAGTTTGCATTCCTCCAATCCATTTGCTATACATTACCCAGACTGATCTTACTGTTCTTTTTAATTATTACTCTTAACTCTATATGGATTACATAAATAAGTTTTTATTATAGGAGTTAAAAGTAATAAAAAGTTAAAGTCTCTAGTACACACACATTGGAAAATGATTTGGCATTATTTAGACAGTTGAAGATGAATAGACCTTACAACCAAGGAACTGCACTTTAAAACATTCAAAATGTCTGTTGATTGAAAACCACATAAAATTATAATATATTAAGAAATATAATACTAAAAAGCACAGAAAATGAGTAAACTACATTATGTATATCAATTTAGATAAATATCATAAAAATATCCAGAAAAATTATGAGTTGTGGAAGAATACATATAATATGATTTCAGTTTCATTAAACTCGGAAATATGTAAAGCTTTAAAAAGTAGTGTTAAAGATAAATACATATGTGAAACTATAATGAATAGAAGTAATCAACACAAAATTCAAAATAACAGTTATCTTTTAGTGGGGAAGATAGATATAGGATGAGGGGGAGGACACAGGAAGTTTCTGAGGTATTTGTAACAATCTATTTCTTAAGATGGATAGTGGGTACAAACTTCTTCACTGTAATGTTCCCAAATCTTAGAACAGTGCCTGGCACATAGAAGATGCTCAATTAATATTAATGAAATGAGGGAAGAAAGGAAAGAAACTGACTTTAGTTTCTAGCTATGACATAATAGCTTGTAGTAAGCTAAAGTTCCCACTAAAACCAACTAGAATATCTGGATAAGATGCAAAAAAAAGAAAAAAAAGAAAGAAAGAAAACCTACGTTGAGGCATCAGAAAGCTGCTCATGATGCCAAAATTGAAGTACCAAGATCCAAGAAAGAAGGGAACTACATAAAAGTTGTGCATTTCCTATTTCTGTATCAAACTGAGTATTTCATGATATGAGCCACTGGGGGAATACTGAGAATCCAGACACACATTAGTTCGTAAGAAGTAGAAAAGCCAGCTAAGTTTTGGTATTCTCACAGGCCTGAGGAAAGAAAAAAAAATCACATTTAGGGCTACAAAAATACTCAGACCTCAAGGGTACAAAATTCCAGAGAGAAGAGAAGTACAAAGATATGAGACTAATCCTCAAAAATCTTATTGAGGGGCCGGCCCGTGGCTTACTCGGGAGAGTGTGGTGCTGATAACACCAAGGCCCCAGGTTCAGATCCCATATAGGGATGGCCGGGTAGCTCCCCGGGGGGGTGTGGGGCTGACAACCCCAAGTCAAGGGTTAAAATCCCCTTACCGGTCATCTTTAAAAAAAAAAAAAAAAAAACTCAAAAATCTTATTGAATTCTTAATCTACCTAGAAAAAAAAAAACTATAAGCTAAGCAGAAGCTGAAGAGAAACAGAGTTGATTTTTTTTCCAGCA
>NW_007740774.1:22118-22573 GCF_000696425.1 Galeopterus variegatus | reverse complement strand
TATATATATTCCCTCTTCCTCCTTGTACACCCTTCCCCAACTTTGTCCAAATGATCTGGGCCACATAAGTAAGTTTAATGTATCATTATATGCTTTCCTATAATACAGAGTAAATTCAGAGTATGGGTATTTAAAGTATTATGTGGGTATTAATTAACCTCATACCAATTAAAATTGTCAGTTTTTGTACCCTGATACATTTACCTCTCAAGGTGGTGAGTCTGTGCATTCAGCTGACTTGTGTGAGCTATACTACCTGAACCCAGGTCAGAGAAATAGTAATTATGATCCAGTGATTCCAGTAAAGAAACACATTTTCTAGCAGAGCTGTCCAACAGAGTAGATTGAGAAGTCTTGACCACCCTGTTGCTGGTTTTACTCAAGCAGAACTCTCTGTCAAGAGTGCCTAGGAAAGAATTCCTGCTCTGAGGGGTAGGTGGGAGAAGGATGGGGGG
>NW_007740774.1:19954-20406 GCF_000696425.1 Galeopterus variegatus | reverse complement strand
AGGGATGCATTAGTGGAAGATTCTAATTTTTAAATTCCATTTGAAAGCTCAAACAGGTAAACAGGACACAAGGAGGGCTTTGGCCTAGTTCATGCTGCTGAGGAGAATGGTTGGAGCCTATTACCATAGCTAGAGACGATACAACTTCAGAAAAACAGTCTGACAGGTCAATAAATAGAAATTCTCCAATTTTCTCAGACTTGGCCTAGGAGCTATTATGTGGCAGGACCACTACAATGTGGGAAAACAAGAATGGAAGATACAGGACTGCGAAGTCACGCAGAGATGCTTGGACGGAAGCTGGGTAAGCTGCTCTGCAGCTCTAAGAAAGACCCACATCCTTAAGAGCTCCTGGTCATCCTTCTCCCACAAGGGGTGCCCAAGTTTAGTAGGTTAACAATTTTTCCAAACATGGCCTTTTAAGTCACACTGTCCTGGGTTGGCATCTTGCC
>NW_007740774.1:17687-18042 GCF_000696425.1 Galeopterus variegatus | reverse complement strand
GGTCTGAGAATAGTGCTGGTATCAGCTCTGCACTTACTGAGCTTTTCTGGCATGTGAGACAGTGCACCCCTAGCATGCTCCTGATCTGTTCCTGATGAGAGCAGGGAACACACTGAGATTCATATTCTCCTCACTGATTAATAATAATCATAATAGCAAAGATTCATTGAGCACTATCTTGCACTATTATAAGCTTGCATTATCTCATTTAATCTCCAAACACTGTGATATACATTATGATATTTTCCCCCATTTGAACATTAGAAAACTGAGTCATAGAGAGATTAAATAACCCACCCAAGGATAATTCAGCCAATAAATAGTAGACAAGACCTGCATTCACTGTTAGTGTTAA
>NW_007740774.1:16337-16914 GCF_000696425.1 Galeopterus variegatus | reverse complement strand
TCATGTAGTTAAATGCCCTACTGTTTTTTGCTTTATGATTTCTTTCATTGTAATTAAGCTTATTCAGAAAGTAGGTAACAATTCACCTATATCTTTACATTTTTGGGTTCCATGCTTATCTATCATTAACAGTCTGCTGATAGACCAAAACACGTCCCATTCATCTCCTCTTCGGGCAAACCTGGGCTTTAGTCTCCCAGCTTCCAATTTGTTTAATAAGATATTTTAGGAGGAAAAAAGAAAAGGAAGGGGAGATGGAGGGAAAGAATGAAAAAAAGAAAAGGTAAGAAAGAAATTTAGGAAGGAGAGGAGGGAGCAGGGAAGAAAAGAAGGGCCTATGAACCTGGCTAGTTAGCAAAATGCAAAACAGAACAGACTGCTCAGGAAAATACTAAGTTTAAGCCTTGAAGAACAAAGGTTAGTTTTCATAACCTGCTTGTATGGGTCAGCTGGAGATGGAGTGTTTACTGTTGCCAAGAACTTCAGAGCCAAGTTTGAAACTTGATCACAGGAACCGTGGTTAACCAGTATTGATGGAATATTTGTTGTCTTTGATTCTGATTTTCTACTTATGTTT
>NW_007740774.1:13733-14646 GCF_000696425.1 Galeopterus variegatus | reverse complement strand
GAGTGTATGTGTGTGTGTTTGTGTGTGTACTTGATGGCGGCTTTTGTGCAGAGAAGAGATTATTCAAAGGTTTTTTTTTTAAAAGATGAAGTTTACATACAGTGGAATGCACTCAAGTGTACAATATGATGAATTTTGAAAATATAATCAATATCCTAATTAAGATATAAAACATTTAAATCACTTCATAAAAGTTCTTTTAGTCGATCCTTGTCCCTCTCCTATAAGCAACTATTGCTCTAATTTCTTTCACAATTACTTAATTTTGTCTGTTGTGGAACTTCCTATAAATGGAACCATATGATATGTACTCTTTTGTGAATCTGGATTCTTTTGCATGTTTTGAGAATCACCCATATTGTTTCATGTATCAATAATTCATTATTTTTTATTGCTTAGTATAAAAATATTATAATTCATTTAACCATTCCATTAGGTTGTTTCCAACTTGGAGCTCTTATGAATAAGGATATTTTTGTACACGTCCTTTTGTGAAGTGGAACTGCTGGGTCATAGAATAGTTATAAGTTTAAGTTTATAAGGAACATTTTTTTCAAAGTGGTGGTACAATTTTACACTCCTTCCAGCAATGTATAGAGATCTAACAGTTCTTCATATTTGCCAGCATTTGTTGTTGTGAGCTTTATTTTAAACTATTTTCATATGACCTTTTCAGCCATCTCATTGTTGCTTTAATTTTATTTTCTCTTATGTCTAATGATGTAGATCACATTTTTATGTGCTTTTAGTCATTTTTATATTTTCTTTTGTGAAGTAAATGTTCATATCTGTAGCCCATTTTTTTTAACTTGAATTGTTTGTCTTTTTATTATTGATTTGTATAAGTTCTTCATATGTTCTAGATATAACACTTTTGTTTTGAATTATGACAAAGTCCAATTCATTAATTTTT
>NW_007740774.1:10811-11758 GCF_000696425.1 Galeopterus variegatus | reverse complement strand
TCATTCAACAAATATTTACAGAGTACCTAATATATGCCAGGCACTGTGCTGTGGCTGGGGTAATAAAAGTCAACAATAATAGATGCAGCCTCATAAAGGTCATAGTCAAGTGGACCACAGAATGTACATGATGAGAAGTTCCATGACTCTGGAGCAACTATACTAACTGATTCTAAGCAGAAAACAACAATGAACATGCACAGTCTTTTNTCTTCTAATCCATGAACATGATATCTCTCTTCATTTATTTAGATCAGTTTCCAGCAAAATTTTGTAGGTTTCCATTTAAATTTTATTCTGAAGTACATTTATTCCTAAGTATTTTATGTTTTTTGATATTTTAAAGGTATTTTAAAGGTGTCTTAAAATTTCATTTCAATTACTTTTTTGCTAATACATAGTAATACAATACAATTGATTTTTATATACCATTGATCCTCATTATTTGCAGGTTCTGTATTTGCAAATTTGCCTACTTGCTAAAATTTATTTGTAACCCTAAAATCAATACCCATAGAACTTTCACATTCATTAGTGGACATGCACAGAGTGATGAAAAATTTGAACCCCCAATGTACATGTTCTCAGCTAAGGTCAAGCAAGGCTACACTCTGCCTTTTTGTTTCATTTTTCATAATGGAAACAAGTGTCCTTTTCACAGTATATTTAGTGCCATGTTTNAGTATGCCAGTGATGTTATACAACATCCAACAATATCAATTGATACGGGAATTCCAACTTTCTATTCAAGCGATATATTTGGCATTAACTTTGTGGCTAGTTTATAATATCTAGATAAAACCACAGGTCATACTTGTTTTACTCTGAGCAATGCAACATTGATGTCTCTGCAATGTTAGTCTCTGCTTCACCTTTAGCAATAAAATTTATCAATTTCATATTGAAAAGCACCATTGTTTATTTGTTCCGTGAAAATTCTTACTTAC
>NW_007740774.1:7725-8627 GCF_000696425.1 Galeopterus variegatus | reverse complement strand
CCAAAACGCCTACACTTGGCCTCTTCAAGTGGCTGCTTGGGCTTATTCTAGCATGGAGGCTGGTTCCAAGAGCAAGCATCCCAAGCTCTATCATCTTTTATGACCTAGCCTCAGAAGTCACACAGCATCTCCTTCAGAACTGAGAATACATAGACCCAGCTCTTGCCAGGTGGAGTATCAAGTCACATTGTCAGAAGAGTATGTGAAACAGGAAATATTGTTGCAACCATTTTGAAAACTACCATTTTCCATGCACCATGCTGTCTCTTGTCTGTATGGCTATGGGCATTTTGCAAAATTTATTTCTACTTTTTTTNTTTTTTTACCTGGCTAAACCATACTCAGCCTTGTCTGGGTGAGGTGATTCCATCAGTGTGCACAACTTCTTTCAAAGGGTTTAGTTGTAATTTTCTATTTACCTGCCTGTTTCCTCCTCCAGTCTGTAAGTTCCCTGACCACATCTGTCTCAATTGCTGTGACTCCAGCATTTAGCAAAATATCTGGATAAGGAATAAAGCTTTATCTTGGGCTTTGCTTAGACAAACCAGTTTCATTTAAGTTGGATTCCCATTTCAGAGACAGTTCTCAACTTCTGACATACTAAACATTCTTACNATTCTTACATCCTGCAGTTTTGAGCCCCATGTTCCTTCCAGATGCAAAGTTCAGATTTTTATAAGACAGCCATCAAAGAACATTCTGAGCTACCCAATAGTAGCCCTGCCAGGCAGCCAACAGTTCAGTCTTGTAAGCATCACCATGTGTGCACAGCACAGCAAGCAAAAATGGAAAAAATAAGTAATTCTGATACTAGTGATAAGAAGCAAAACCTCCCAGGTACTACAAAGAGGGAAATCATTCAACATGATGAAAGTTCCATAAAGAACAAGAAAAGAAAAAAA
>NW_007740774.1:5267-5712 GCF_000696425.1 Galeopterus variegatus | reverse complement strand
CTATTAACATGAAGAAATGGCTTTGCAACAAGAGAACAAAAAGAATCCAAAGGAAGTTTTTGCAATCAACTTTAAAAATACTAACTTTACACATTTTCGAATGTTCAAAGCCTATGCCGTTTTCTCCAGGCTGACATTGGAGTGGACGATTTGGATAGCCATTCTTCTGAGAGGTTTCTGTGAAGCATTGGTCACATGGTCAAGCTGAACATGAAACTGGAGTAGGAGAGAGAAGGTGGCCAGTAGCAGAGCATGTTCTAAGATTGTGATGTAGAGACTGAAGGCTTGAGTTTTCATAAGAATTAATGTTTCTGGCTTCCACCCTGTGGGATAAATGACATTGATGGAGGCAGTGACAGGATAGAACTGATCAGCCATGTGTGGGCAAGTGAGACCTTTGACTTTCAGCTAATCCCAACACTGAGTGTAAAAATGCAGAGATCTT
>NW_007740774.1:2768-3156 GCF_000696425.1 Galeopterus variegatus | reverse complement strand
TGTCTCATGCCATTATTCTCTCCATGTCTTTGTTTTTGCCCCTTTGTGTCTGAATGTCTACAGTCTTCAGTCTTTCTGTCTCAATCTTCCAAGACCTCCATGACCATTTTTTAAAATCCCTGTCTTAATCTCAACCACTGTGTATTATTCCTAGTGGTATTATGTGCCAGTGGAGGTGAGATATTCTGACAAGCAACAGCTAAGGCCCTGTAGCAAGGAGAGTGGAGACATGTGTTGCATCCAGCTGATCTCCTACTATACGGAAGCCCTCAAGGCAGGGCCAGTGCTTGGACCATATTAGGAGCACATACATTTATTAAACTGGCTGTTGTTATTCAGGTGAAGGTCTTAGTGTCAGGTGATACCATTTACCATAAGGAAGGTGGGG
>NW_007740774.1:0-635 GCF_000696425.1 Galeopterus variegatus | reverse complement strand
ATAAAATTGAGAGGAACACAAACATTCAGTCCATAGCAATGGTCTTCCAAAAAGATGAATTAGTCAAATGTCCCATAGAGGAAGAGTGTACTACCCAGATCCAATGCCTCATCTCACAGGAAATGAAACCACTAGATGGCCCTACTCATTTTAATAAAACACCAATAAGGAATACATAATTCTTTAAAGAAGGTAACAGACCAAGTCAATATATTATACTGATAGGACATTGGGTTTTGTAACTTTGGCAANAGGATCTTTTCTGACCACACCACTTCTGTAGAACAGAAATTAGCAATGGCAGCCCACATGTCAGATGTGTGTGTATATTTTGGGTGGTGGGGGTGGGGGTAGTAGAAGGTTTGAGGAGCTGTGACGAATATCAGGACAGTGTCAAGACCCTGCCAGGTTGAGGATCCGGTGAAAATATAGGTATAATGACTAGCTGGCCTAAGGCATTTGCTTTTTTCCATACCTTCAACTAAGTGGATTGCAACCTTGTAGATAACATGCTTCTTTCCAAGTATTTCATGAAGAACCCTAGAAGGAGGGGATGCTTGGTGAAGGTACTGAGGATGGAGTTGGTCTGCAGGTTTTGTGATGTGTGGTACTCTCATTCATCCAGACCTTCCCTA
>NW_007740773.1:5924-28500 GCF_000696425.1 Galeopterus variegatus | reverse complement strand
TGATTAGATTGTAGAACCATGCCATAGAGGAGGATGGATTAATAATGTTGGTCATGGGTATGGTTCTGAGGGCTTTGAAAGGAGAGCATGTGAGTTTTTCTCTCTCTGCTCCACCACTTCCTGCCATGTGAGACCCCTACACTGCTGTAAAGCCACCACCAAAGAAGACCCTCATCACATATGTTCCTTGGACTTTCGACTCCCCAGCCTTAGAAACTGTAAGCAATAAATTTCTTTTTCTTATAAATCACCCAGTTCCAGGTATTTTGTTATAAGCAACAGAAATGAGCTAATACTTAAAAACAACACAATAATTTTAGAGAAATCTACATTTGCCTTGTCTTCAGTTGTAATAGCTTTATTTGTTTGAATATTCTCAGGATTATATATTTTGAGGATGGAGCTTAGGGAGGGCCATTTTCCAAAACTAATCTATGTATTTACCCCAAATGAGCTTGAATCTCACATTATTAGAAGATGGTATGAGAACTTCTGGAGACAGGGAGGCATGAGGAATAACTTATTTAGTGAACATTTCATTCATTTTGCCTTCCTAGCACCTGAAATTCCTTCTTTGGGAAATAGCCACTTCATTTAGCAGAGCCTGCTTTCTATTATGCAAGCTCAGAATTCCAGATACTTATTTCCCTAAGTTCCCTTGCAGGTAAGTAATGAGCCTCTACCTTAAGCATGTGACCTGGACACTGCACCTCAGACATGCTGGCTCATCACTGATTTTAAAGCTAGTAATATATTTATGGAAAAACAGGGATCTTACATATGCGATTCTCACGTGACTGGCAGCAGTTTGTGGCTATATGTGGTTTCCAGAAGCAGCAGTGGCTCTAGCAGTAGACTCCCCCTGTCCAGCATAGGGATGTTGATGGTGTGGATGGGGATCAGTATCCAGTGGTTGTAGCCATGATATCTCCATGGGGCCATCCCCACTGTGTGATTGGCAGAATATTCCCAGCTGCATAGGTTCCAAACCTGGTTTCCTTTGACATCTGGGATATTCTGTGAGCTATGCAATAACCTTTAATAAATTAACGAGAGTTGACTTCTGTGTTTATAACTAAGACCTTTACTGATATAGAGCCAAAGATAGGCCCAGACATAATTTTACTGTTTTATTAGTTTTCTATTGCTGCATAGCAAATTACCTCAAACTTAGTGGCTTAAAACAGCAAACATTCATCATCTTACATTTTCTATGGGTCAGGAGTCAGGGCCCAGTGTAGCTGATCTGCCCAGGCTCTCAAAAGGCTGCAGTGATGGTGTTGGCTGAATTGCATTCTTATCTGAGGCTTAAATGAAGAAAGATATGCCTCTAAGCTCCCTCAGGTTACTGGCAGAATTAATTTCCTTGCAGCTATAGAGTCTGTGGTCATTTCTTTCACCAAGTCCAGCAGGAAAGAGGGTCTCTAACCTTCAGACCTCAGCCCTTCTTTAAACAGCTCACCTGACTTGGTCAGGCCCACCGAAGATAATCTGGGTTTTGATTTACTTCAAGTCAGTTTATTAGATGCTTTAGTTACATCAAGAAAATCCTTTCATTTTTGTCATGTAAGGTAGTCTAATCACAGGAATGATGTCCTATGACCTTTGCCATATTTGGTTGGTTAGAAGCATGTTACAGATCCTGCCCACTTTGAAGGGAAAGGGATTATACAAGAGTGTGCGTCATTAGAGATCATCTTAGAAATCTGCCTTCCATAATTGTGTTCTCACACATTCATTTTTGGGCAGCTGAGCTTATAATTTCAAATTGGGGCTGTGTTGACAACGGTTCCTAAAAAACTCTCCTTATGATACTGGGGCCCTCCACAAAATTCTACCTTGGAACAAGGATTTCTCTCAAGTCAACAGACAATCCCCTGAATTAGATGATGGTTTTGGTTCCAAGATTATAAAAAAGGTGATACAATTCTGTTACACGGCTATAGATTGGTTAGGCCTGTGATATGTCTGAATTTCAGAGAGTAGTTGACTTTTAGGTTTATAATTTCAGAGCTCTTGTGTGTTGTTTATACATGAGAGCTTACCCTGTGATTGCCTGGCTGTTCTCAATAAAAGGCCCTATTCTATCTATATAAGTATCCCCCAAAAGGTGGAAGCCATTTTTTTGAGCAGTTCGTCAGGTTCTGTTCTACGCATTTATGGTTTCACATACTGGGACCTGCTAACATAATTGTTCCTGGTTGGGTAAGACTGAGGCAGTGCTGCTCAGAGAAGGATCCCACAGCTGTTGGGATGTATGTTAACCTCCCTTCCCTCCCCCACCCACACCATCTTGCTCCTTGAATGTGAGACTTCAGTATGAGGCCTGAAGTGGTGCAGTCTCTAGCCTTTGCTTTCTTTTGTGTTGAGAGCCTTCATTTTCTCCACTAGATGTGGAAGTGTTTGGAGTTGTCTATAAGCTTTCTTTTGTTTTCACTTCTTCCTGTTGAGTTCATGGTCACTGTTGTCAACCAAAGTAAAATAACCACCTGGTTGAAGTTTAAAACAAAGATGGTTTGAGAGCTCGTTAGGACTATAGCTCAGGAGACATATATTCAAGAGGCTTTGAAAATGTGACCCAAGGAAGAAAGAGGAGTCTGGGTATTTAAGAAAAAAAGACTGTGAAAAGGAGGAGGCAGTTACAAAAGTTGTTTGTCAAAAGTGTGATTGGTGCTAGTATATTTCCAACAGCCTTGTCCGTAAGGGATTGGTTGTAACAGGTCTTTTAGGCTAGTTTTGGTCAGGGACCTTCAAGCTTGGCAGAAAGTAACAAAAAATAGCAATCAGCAGATTTGTCAACAGTTGTTCATCCAGTAAGTTGTGACCTTTGTGATGCGGCTGAGTGCAAAGTTCCAGAATGTTCTTAGTTATCTAACTGAGATGACCTTCAGGCTCCATCTTAGGTGCCTTGACGATACCCGTGTCATTTTCCCTCGTCGTTGTGTAAAAGCCTACACGATGAGAGCAAAATAACTTGATCTTAGTTTCACCTTCAGAAACAGATCATCTTTTTAATGAGGCAAAAATGGTGGGAGATAGGAGTCAAAGTGGTTTTCTGGAGTGCGATAGCAAGTACAAAAGACGAAGACTGTCCCAATTTTCTGGATGTTCAAGACTTTTACTCACTGGGTTTGTAATATCTGGCATCCATTTGAAAGGCAAGTGTGTATCATGCTAATCTCTGTGAGAATTAGTTCATTAAAATTTTAACTATGCTTAGCCTGAGAGGGAATTCACTTTTATGTTTTGCTGAGGCTTTCTCCCTCCTGTATTTTCCCCTTTTCCACTAATTTTTTCTATGATTACACACAAGTTCAAGTCTCTTTTAATCTAAAAACAGACAAGCAAACAAAATCTACATGGTCACAAGTTCTCCACTAGTTACTACCTTGTCTTACATCTTCGTAAGCAAGTTCTTCAAGTTGTCTACAAAACTTTGTCTCTTTTTTCTTAGTGCTCATTTCCTTTGCAACTTACATTGATACTCTGCCCCTACTTGGTAACTAAAATTGCTTTAAAATTTGTCCCCCTGGCTTCCTGATTAGTTAGTTAATGAGCAATATTCAATCTTCATCTTTTGACACTATTGGCCATTTAGGCTTCTTTGCTCTCCTCTCGTGGCTCTCAAAGATGCCATTCCTTCTTGGTTTTCCTATTTTCCTAGGTCTTTTCCTCAGTGCCTTTAGTCCATTCTTCTCCATTTCTTATGCCTGCTCAAAATGAGCCCCGTGAAACCCACTCTCCACCACCTCTGATGTCATTGCATAGAATCATCACTTCGTCCTCCTGACCTTTGTGATGCGGCTGAGTGCAAAGTTCCAGAATGTTCTTAGTTATCTAACTGAGATGACCTTCAGGCTCCATCTTAGGTGCCTTGACGATACCCGTGTCATTTTCCCTCGTCGTTGTGTAAAAGCCTACACGATGAGAGCAAAATAACTTGATCTTAGTTTCACCTTCAGAAACAGATCATCTTTTTAATGAGGCAAAAATGGTGGGAGATAGGAGTCAAAGTGGTTTTCTGGAGTGCGATAGCAAGTACAAAAGACGAAGACTGTCCCAATTTTCTGGATGTTCAAGACTTTTACTCACTGGGTTTGTAATATCTGGCATCCATTTGAAAGGCAAGTGTGTATCATGCTAATCTCTGTGAGAATTAGTTCATTAAAATTTTAACTATGCTTAGCCTGAGAGGGAATTCACTTTTATGTTTTGCTGAGGCTTTCTCCCTCCTGTATTTTCCCCTTTTCCACTAATTTTTTCTATGATTACACACAAGTTCAAGTCTCTTTTAATCTAAAAACAGACAAGCAAACAAAATCTACATGGTCACAAGTTCTCCACTAGTTACTACCTTGTCTTACATCTTCGTAAGCAAGTTCTTCAAGTTGTCTACAAAACTTTGTCTCTTTTTTCTTAGTGCTCATTTCCTTTGCAACTTACATTGATACTCTGCCCCTACTTGGTAACTAAAATTGCTTTAAAATTTGTCCCCCTGGCTTCCTGATTAGTTAGTTAATGAGCAATATTCAATCTTCATCTTTTGACACTATTGGCCATTTAGGCTTCTTTGCTCTCCTCTCGTGGCTCTCAAAGATGCCATTCCTTCTTGGTTTTCCTATTTTCCTAGGTCTTTTCCTCAGTGCCTTTAGTCCATTCTTCTCCATTTCTTATGCCTGCTCAAAATGAGCCCCGTGAAACCCACTCTCCACCACCTCTGATGTCATTGCATAGAATCATCACTTCGTCCTCCTCTTCTTATGTGCATGGTCTTCTCAGGATTTTTTTACCTATTTCATTCTTATCCATCACCTTTTACTAATGACTCTCCTCCCCACCAAGCAATAACTGCTACCTAAATTTTGTGCAATTATTTTCACCTTTATTTATATCCCTAAATAATATGTTACTTTTGCTTATTTTTGAATTTTATACACATGGACTCATATTGTATATATTCTTTGGTGACTTTTTAAATGTAGCATTAATTTTTAAAGATTCATTTATGCTGATGTTTATAGTTGTATTTCATTCATTTTCACTGTTATCTGATATTTAATTTTATACATATATAACAATAAATTTATTTACTTTCTGGTCTGTGGATTTTTTTTTTTTCTAGAATTTTTGGCTATTATGAACAATACTACTGTATACTTTCTGGCACAGTTCATCTGGTGCCAAGAGTTTCTTTAGTTAAGAGTAGAACTGAGGGATTGAAGGATATATGCATGTTCAATTTACTAAGTAATGGAAGACTTTTCCAAATACATTGTGTCAATTTCGTCTCCTTCTATCAGTATATTGGTTTATATTGTTCTACACCCACACCAACACTGGGCACTGTTCAGTGTTCAACTTTGCCCATCTACAGTTTAATATATTTTGAATCAAGTCATAAACTCTTGTGTGGGAAGAGACTGGTGCATTTTTTTACCTATTTCATTCTTATCCATCACCTTTTACTAATGACTCTCCTCCCCACCAAGCAATAACTGCTACCTAAATTTTGTGCAATTATTTTCACCTTTATTTATATCCCTAAATAATATGTTACTTTTGCTTATTTTTGAATTTTATACACATGGACTCATATTGTATATATTCTTTGGTGACTTTTTAAATGTAGCATTAATTTTTAAAGATTCATTTATGCTGATGTTTATAGTTGTATTTCATTCATTTTCACTGTTATCTGATATTTAATTTTATACATATATAACAATAAATTTATTTACTTTCTGGTCTGTGGATTTTTTTTTTCTAGAATTTTTGGCTATTATGAACAATACTACTATATACTTTCTGGCACAGTTCACCTGGTGCCAAGAGTTTCTTTAGTTAAGAGTAGAACTGAGGGATTGAAGGATATATGCATGTTCAATTTACTAAGTAATGGAAGACTTTTCCAAATACATTGTGTCAATTTAGTCTCCTTCTATCAGTATATTGGTTTATATTGTTCTACACCCACACCAACACTGGGCACTGTTCAGTATTCAACTTTGCCCATCTACAGTTTAATATATTTTGAATCAAGTCATAAACTCTTGTGTGGGAAGAGACTGGTGCCATAGACATTGACCTTGCCACTGAAACTAGGGGTCATAGGGATCCTGAGGATCCTAATTCTTTCTCTGACAATTTATGAAATACAAAGTTATATCTACTATCCAGGCAATTTAATTCAATTTAATATTTTTTCTGAGATATCTGTATTAATGGGATTAGGATATGGTTGAAGTCCTACTGAATATATCTAGTTAATTGCCTAAATTTTTCAAAACACTTTTCATGAGAGTAACAATTTTGGATGCTTTCATTGAAAACAAATTTTTTTTGGTTAAATTTAAAGACACATGTACGCTGACAAAATCATAATGAATAGACAACATTTTTGTTTGTTTCCTATTCTTTTCACAGAGGTATTTGGAATTTTATAATGCAAACCCAAAAAACTATTTTAGGAGTAATTATCAGAAAAATGTTTACCAATTGGATAAGTAAACAGTTGTAAAACAAAACTTTTAGACTCTGGCTTAAGTCAGACAGAAAGGTATCCAAATGATTTAAAACTTCCAGGTAGTATAAAATGATTCAGTGAAATATACTGCTCGTGGTATGATTTTTATTCAGAAGAAGACTTACAAAAATAAGCTGCATTACTATTTTCTAAAAATTTTATGAAAAATACAATTGAGCTTAGTGGCTCTCTTCTTCAAATCTGAATGATGTCCTAAAAAAAAAGAAACAAAACAAGAAAACTATTACTCTGATTTTTAATTTGATGTTTCTCTTATTCTTATGTAGTTTTTGCCCTGGGGAAGTAACATATTTGTCTATTTCCTAGATAATTAATATTAATGGTAATATCTTCCTATTTAAATGTTGTATCTAAATAAAGTTGTAAAATCAATCACATTTTTTCTTTTTAATCATTTGTGTTCTTCAGCCATGTAAATGTCAGCCTTATACTTGAGTGGTCCAATGGGTGTAGTGGTGATTAACTGTTCTGATAATGTTACCACACACTTAATATGGTACTTTACCATTTTCAAAGCACTTCCATATACAAGTGAGGAAACTGAGGTCAAGAGAGTTTAAGTGACTTGCCCAGCTGCAAAGCGGCTGTTTCTATTTGATAAAAAGTTACAGATTGAAGTGATGTTAATAAGTGCCAAGGCCAGAACAACAGTCTTGTTCTTCCTGGTATATTTTCTTTCTGACATCCCAGGTCACTCCAGTGAAGCTGACAAACACTGTATTGGCTGGCTGTATTTGATTAGTTATTACCCACTGACTAAAGATTTCACAGTGTAGTGGATGCTTTAAAAAAAAAAAAGATTGCTGATATCATATAATACCATATACTTTGAGATAAACGTGTATTTTTTGTCTTAACCAATTCTCTGTTTCAGCTTGCATGCTCAGAAATGAACAGTGTCTGCCTATGACATAGAATGGATTTACTCATTCAACAATACATACATATATATAAACAGTCCTGGTTTAAGAAACATGATCGTGTCTAAACTTCACCAGGTGCTAGATGATGCTGAGCACTGGCTAATGAAATTTATGGGAGTAAAACTTCAAGATTGTAGTACAATGGGATATATGCTAAGTGCAAGAGAACATAAGAAAGAAATAATTAAGAGATAATTGCCTCTAGAGGAGGAACTGGGTCTCCAAATGTATTGCTGAGATATCATATAGTGACAGCCACACTCTGAGACCTCTACAGAAATTAGTATTTCCTTCATAAACTATCAATTTGAGCAGTGTGTCAGATGTGACATAATATACTTGAGTTGGGTGGGGTAAGACATGGGCAGTGGTAAAGTTGAAGGAGAAAATAGGTAAGGAGGAAGTAAAAAGTGGGGTTACTTCATCTGCCACTATGATCTTCCTCTTCTTCCTCTTTCTTGCCTCTTCCACTCTTCTCTGGTAGGGCAGGGCATTTGCAATTTGATTCACTAGCATTTCCAATGCTTGTTGCAACAGATACGCTCCATTCGTTGCCATTCCCATCGGTCTCCGAAAGCAAGTTCCACGGCCCTGCTCAGTTTGCTGTCAAAAATGAATGGCTTGGAGTCAGAACATTTCCCAGACAGGAGGTGAAGGGGTCAGTCTGGACGTCTGGACATTTGCAGTGCTTGACTTGCCTGGCATGTCCTGCGAAAGGGAGGGCGACTCCCAGTGCTCCTGACGGCAGTTTGTATAGAAGCCGCAAAGCACGAGTCAGATCATGAGATTGCCTGTCAGGTCATCTCCTGTGAAATCCATTATGAAAAACACCCGGAAACTGATGCCTGACTTGAAATCCTTAGTTTACTAAATTGCAGAAATTATCTTTGGAAGGTTTTGTCACTTTTATATATATGTTTTTTTTTTATAAAAAAAAATAATGTTTTCAGTAATGCCTCATGCAAAGTGCTAGTTGAATGAATCTGTCACTGAAACTTCAATTCCAGATTACCACACTGCAAGATCTGCTATTATAAATGAAAACACATCTTTGGAAAGTTCACAACAGTTTGAAGTAGATGAGCTATTGAAATGCAATAGAAAAATCTACCCTTTACAGATTAGTCAAACAGTGATTGTAGTCCAATATGTAAACACAGTCTCACTTTATTGTCAGGGTAAAATGGTCCTTAATGTGCTACTCCACGAGCAGGTTAGCATTACCTAAGCCTGTGAATAATGATATAAATTATCTTTAAGGATTCTTTGCTTGTGAATATGGCCACAGAATTCAAAAGCAAATAGAAAATCACTGTATTATCAAACTACCAGACTTTGTTGATAAGTTTTTATTTTATTTTAAATAATGATATAAATTATCTTTAAGGATTCTTTGCTTGTGAATATGGCCACAGAATTCAAAAACAAATAGAAAATCACTGTATTATCAAACTACCAGACTTTGTTGATAAGTTTTTATTTTATTTTAAAAAAATCTCTGTAAGCAGCAAACAACAATTTACTAGAAGAATGTTACCAAGCAGTTCTTAGGGGACCTTTAAAAGTAGATTTTATCAAAAGAGAACTAAAACCACCACATCCTTGTAGTTACAAGATCAAATGTGCATAAGTTGGTTTTACTTCTAGTGTACTGTGCTGTTTACATGGTAGGGGTATGGGTTTCCTTTTCATTTATTTATTATCCCTTGGGATAAGAAGATGATTATTCTGTGGTACTTTGCCATGAATGTGAGCCACACTTTTTCATAATAAAGATTCTATTTATTTAGTTTGCCAAATGACAAGAAATTGTGTGGAAAAAGAAATGGGGCTCATAATGTGGAAAGACCAAGAAGAGAACATTGAGAATCTTGGAAAATAAATCAGAATCTTATTGTATTTGTAATTTTTATTTCAAGATCCATGATCTAAAGAATTTTACATTGAATGTACTTATAATTAAAGCCTTGAAATGATGATTGAACCTCTGAAATTAGTAGATGGGAAGGAAGGAGACAAAGAAGAAGGGAGCGGGCAGCAGAAGAAAACTGAAAGTTCTTTTACATTGTGCCTGTCCTGGAACTAATGCCCATAGAGGGTACGTGATCATGGCCGTTCATTCAGATGTTAAGGCTTCCCACAGCACATATCACCACTATACATTTTTTATTTGCATAAAGCAATTACCCCCATGGTCAGTGGCTTCATAGTTGTCTAGACAACATGCTTCAGATGGTATCGATGACCTCAGACACACCAGGCTAGCTCTAAATTAGTGATGAGCAGAGCTGGAGGGATGTATTATAGTAGTTATGAACCATAAGAAGGTATTTAAATAGATAGATAAGACACATGCAAATCTTTTCATTGCCATGACAACCATCTTGATATAGGTTTTCCATATGTAGCAAGAAGGGCAGAGCAAAAGGCACTGGAAAAATAGCAGGAACCTGTAATGAAAATGAACCCTGGCAGGGGATTAGTCCAGCTCTTGGTTGTTTCTTAACTCTTAATAGAATACAAACTTCTGTAGCAATAGACTGCTCACCGGGTCAGAGAGCCATCATTTCCAAATCTCAGTTGCACAGTTCTCAGCTACATGAATATATCCCAGGTCCCAAGTTTCCACAAATGGTGCTGATTGACGATCGAAAAGAAGGACGGGGACTACCAGTGAGATACTAAATGATGCTCACCGGGTCAGAGAGCCATCATTTCCAAATCTCAGTTGCACAGTTCTCAGCTACATGAGTATATCCCAGGTCCCAAGTTTCCACAAATGGTGCTGATTGACGATCGAAAAGAAGGACGGGGACTACCAGTGAGATACTAAATGCAAATTCTTTGGTGTCCCCAAAAGCCTCTCAGAGAAGGATTCATGCGACACTCACATGAGTAAATTTTTGTCATGTCTTTAACTGTTTTTGAACAGAGAAACTAATGAATTCCAAAATAATATCATGAGGTAGTACACTGCCTTCCAAAACAAGATGGTGTTTGCTCCTGTGCAACTACCTCGAGGCAGAAGAAAGAAAATGCACCTGTCTTCCTTCAGCCCTCCCTTTCTTCCACCCCTTCCCCAGGCTTCTCTCTAGAGTTTATTTCTCTCTTTCTTTATTTTTGCAGAGTCCTTCATTTCTTCTAAAGCCAGCATAGTTTCAGGGCCAGCTTTAGGCACTGCCTATCCTCCTGTGGCTGGGGATGCTCCCTCCAGCAATGTTTCCTTCTCCTGCCACAGATCTGTGGAATGAAGTGAGTCCTGCCATGCACCTCAGCCCAGCCTGGTTCACCCTGAGCATCTGCTCGGAGGTGGATGACAACAAAGGTGGGAGAACACGTGTGTACCTCCAGTTTGGAGTAACATTTTCCTCTGCAGATCACAGGCTTCTACAGGGCCCTTGAATCTTTTGAAATATAAATGGCAATTCTATTTGCTACTTACAGGGCCGAGACTGGTACCGTCAGCGGCACCACAGCCATTAAAATTCTTCAGTCAGATCTTTGTATGTGCAATCAATGTATGGATTCCTTTTGACACAAACTGGCATTTCAACACACAAGGGAACATTGATGAAAATGAGCTGGTTTATTAATTAAAGTGATAATAAATAATTCCCCTAAACTTCAATATGTTTAGTACAAGTCTTGGCTCAGTCATCTGTGTTCTGAGGCTGTTTTAAAACGTGGACTTCCTTTGTGCTTTTTCTAGCATGAAGCCAAATCAAAGCCAGAAAGATCCTTTCCCATCAGAGTAACTTAAATGGTAATTTGGTAGTAGCCCTTATAAACGAAACCCTACAGGGTATTATTTAAATATGGTTTATTTAAAAACAATTTAGGTGGCAACTTATAGGAGGGGCAGAGATAAGAAATGGTTAAACAGCAGTGCCCTTCAGCAAAGCACAATTTAAAATCTCATTCATTGGATTCCACCTGTCCTTTGGAAAACATTCTAACTTATAGAATTTGAAGACTAACCATAGCCCCGAAAACTATTGGTATTAACACTGTAGGGCATCCTGTGCACTGACGTCTCAGTTCCTTATCCAGAATACGTGTTCTGTCTGACAAATTTGGGGGGTGTTGTTTTGCCTTCAAGATATTCAGATGTTCCTTTTTTGACATCTGGGGTTTTAATTAACAGTCTTTCCGTGCACTTAAAGCGAAATGAACTTGGTCCGGTCTGGACAATGCTGTAAAGCATTTTTATTTATGAACACCATCCCTGTCATGTTAATTTGTACCACATTTCTGATTTATCCTAAAAGAACACATTACACAGTGGATTTGGAGGAGTTAAAGGGAATCTACAGGGTGACTTTAATCTTTATGTCTTTATATACTGGAGGGCATTTTACTGCACCTCTGCACTGCTCTCACTACACAATCATTTTCTGCTTTAGAAATGTAGCCATTTGGATCAATAGTTACAGTACAATATATTGTACTTCTGATGGGGGCCTCCTAGGACAGTTAAGAAGCACCGTAGTGATTTCACCAAATGCTTGGTTATACTCTGAAATCTATTTTTAAGAACAAAGTTAGTACAACATACACAGAGCCCAATTTATAGGCAATCTAATAAAATGTTACTTACTTTACTTATACATATTAAAACAAAATTAGGAAAAATGGGCTGCAAAAGAACACTTTGCAGCTTGAAAAATAGAGATTTTTAATGGAATGCTAGGGCAGTAGCAGCTAGAAGTAGGGACTTTTGGAATTTGTAGCTGCTGCGATGATCTCAACTGCTACCAAACACTGAAATTTGGGGGGTTTGCATCTATTTCTAGCTGTCGTGATGACTACATTTCTAATGTTGGAAAGGAAAGGGTAGAAAAGCCCCTGAGATGGCCACAGATGTTTGCAGAGTGCACAGAGATGGAGCAAGAAAAGATGTAAAGAAATTATATGACTTTTAAAGTAGGATACAAATGTAGGATGCAAGTTAAGGATTTTACTGTAAATTCTTTATCTATAAGCAAACTGGATTATCATAGCTGTTTATTGTATTGCTAGTCCTGATCCTAACCTTTATGTCTTTATTGCTTACATGCCATTCCCTTGTTTATACGTCTGTACCATTCGGTGCCCTTGAACTTGGTCCCTGTGAGCCCTGACCCCTGCACGCGTGCTCACTCACTCTGCTCACGTCTGCAATCAGTAAATCTGAGACAGGCCCTGGCTGATCGCCGAGCTGCAGTAGGGCAATTAACACAGGACTAAAGTGTCATTCATGGCAGGGTGGGGAGAGTGGCAGACCGCAGATGACAGTTCTCAGTTCTGAAGCTGTGACATCCAGGCCAGACCCAGGATTATAGGGAACAAGGGGAAAAAAGGAAAGGGGGAGTGGAGGAGGGGGGTGGTATTTGAGGGGAAAGAGTTCTCCAAAGAAAAGAGCTGAGTGGTTTCTCTTTGAAGAATTGTTTATTCCCTGTATCAGATTCCAGCTGTCTGACCAGTTAATTGGATGAATACCTAGAGGAAAACATTCTGTGCACTAAGTGAATTGGGGAAAATTGGCATCTTTCTTTCTCTTTAGAAGGAGAAAGTGCTTTTTCTTTAAAAAAAAAAAAAAAATCACCAACTCTCAATCACCTTTTAATGGTGTTCCTGCCAGACTTAGATTAAAAAAAAAAAAAAGAAAGAAATATCTTTTGTTAAGGGCTTGCCTCCTCCCACTTTTCTGCCTGCTCATGGTTTCCCCTGCAGCCACCTACCTGCGCCAGCTCTGATATCTTAATAAAGTTAGCGTTCAATAGAAACAGAGCGCCCAGGCGGCTGCTTCCTGAGAAGCAGCTTCCTTTCTAGCCCCTTTCTCTAAGTTTCTCAGGAGACCCCCCCCCTCTATGCAATAAGGGAAAGCTACTGTCTAGTACCCCAGTCCTGGTGGAGGACTAGAGGGCCTCCCCACACCCAAGGCCATCCTGTGTCCTGAGGTTGCACCCAGATGCCAGCTTCCTGGGAGTTGTGTGAACCAATTGAGGTTTGAATGCTGTCCCTCATCGGCTCCTTCCCACTCTTCTCCGTGCTAGGACTTAGCTCACTGTTCTTTCCAAACATTTTAACTTTTCATGGGATTGCTTCCAATTATTAGGAAACCCTACTTAATAACAGTAGCTATCATTTATTGAGTATTTAATGTTCTATATACTCTATCTTATTTATTCCTCACCAAAACCAAGCAAACAAAAACATGAAACATGGATAATTCTCTCCACATTCCAGATGAGAAAGCTGAGACTCAGAACAAGCAAATATCTTGCCCAAGGACAAATAACTAGACAGGATAGAACCAAATTTTAATCTACTTTAATGCTAGAGAATATGTCTGAAGCACTGGATCTCCATCTCAGCTCTGCTCCTTAGTGGCTGTGAGACCTTGGGCCAGTTCCTTAGCAACTCTGTTTCAGGTGCCTTATCTGAAAATGGGTATAATAACTTTTCCAAGATTGCTGTGACAATTCACTGAGTTGATGCTGCATATACAGGTGCTTGAAATATTGTCTAAGAGTCCTATAGTTGTTTTGTTTTTATCATCATCACCATCATCACCCTCCTCCCTGATTATTTATGGTGTGGAGGTGAAGAAATTAGCAGGTTGAAGAAGCTGATGTGGTTATTTACACAAAACAATTTGATATCTACAGAAGTAAGGAAGCAGAAAAAGAAACAAAAATTAAATTTTGAACACAAGAGGATTTATTTGTGAAGAATCAGGTAATTCCATCCAACTAAATAGATGATTCAGCTGTGTACTGAGCTCACACAAAGGATGAATTGTGTGAATCCTCAAAAGGAGCTTCTAGACTAACTTTTGCACAGTAATGGTTTGCTAATAAAGCAGCTGATAAGGCTTTGACATTACTGTGTCTCATATTGTACAGTCTACTGTGTGGTTGTGAAATGAAGGCAGTCCTTTCAAACTCTGCCTCATGAACCTGATATATTGGAATTAGCATCTTGTCCAGGAAGATAAGATTCAAGTCCTGAACATCTACATTTGATAGTGTCATGTTTCAGAATTGTGAATGTAGTGCTAAAATGGACTTTAGAGATCATTTGCAGGATGAGGTGACTGAATAGTTAAGTGATATGATAGTTTCCCATATGCTCCAGGGGTAGAGTCTACTTACCAAGTCTCCTGGCTCAGTGTTTTCCCAGCACACCACTCCACACCATCACTTCTGTATTTTCTAACAACATGCAGAACTCAGGAGGTGATAGGTGTGCTCAGTAATTATTACAGTATCAAGATTGGTGTCCTGTGGCACTCAGGATAAAGAGAAAATAATTATTAGTTACTATTTTGTAGCAAAACTAGAGGAGAATTCCTGAAATTTTGATTTCAGCATTAAAATCATTAAAGACTATGCCTTAAACAAATGGCAAGGCTAGGAGTATGCCCTCGATTCTTTTCTGTATTTGAATGTATTTGTATGTGTCATTGCCTTTGGAACATTCTGGATGTGAACCATGGTTTAATTGCAGGATGTCAGAAATGAACCATGCCTTTAAGACCTTATCCCCATGCCTCCACTAATTCCACTCTTATTTTTGAATGTTTCTGCTCTTATTCTATTATCTCAATACTTAAGCTGTTTCAAACACTGTGTATTATGAATTTCCTCAAAATATGCCATGCCTCCACTAATTCCACTCTTATTTTTGAATGTTTCTGCTCTTATTCTATTATCTCAACACTTAACCTGTTTCAAACACTGTGTATTATGAAATCTATTTCCTCAAAATATAGCTGGTTTGTTTCAGAGAAAACATTTGTGTACCTAAGTAAGTTTTGGGGATTCTGAATGGTTTAGTGCCTTCTTTCTTAGAGATTCATAATGATCATTATTATATTTAAATTTTAAAACATGATCCAAAGAAAGAAAACTTTTAAATTTTGCTTGGCCTGGCATTGCCTAAAACTCAACCACAGTCAAGGAAGGAAAAGTGTAGACCACGTAAGGCCCAGAAAAGCTACATCACTTCTGCCCACATGGCATTGGCCAGAACTCAGTCCTATGGCCAAACCTTACCACAGTTGAGTCTGGGAAATATGATCTAGCTGGTGCCCAAAGGATAAGGAACTTCATTCACTAGTTAGCTTTTGCCACAAATACCAATTGATAACATCTTTCAGAAGGAGCGTTGCACAGTTCAGACTGACCTCTATGCCATATTCTTTCACCTGCTTGAAGTATGACTAGAGACTTCCTAAATTCCCATTCTAGCACCTCTAAGTTTATCTTCACGGTATGCTTGGTAATGGAGTGGACAGTGTTTCTGCTATAATTTGATAAAGTAAAATAAATGTTCTGATCTAATTTCTTTTACTTACAACATTAAATGACCAGTATTATATTTTAATTCAGAAGTGCTGAAAGAAAGGAATATGAGATTTTGTGGCTCAGATACAGATCTTTCTGCTGTTTTGGTTAACACAAGGATAGAGTCTAGAGATTTGGAAGGAATGGGTTGTTCATGATCCATTTGGCAGTCTTTCTTGTATATCAGACATCTCAAACCAGCTTTGGACCAGTAATGGCTCACACTCAATTTATGGTTGAATTGTCTGATGAATATTTGACACGTTGATATCCTGTTCTTTTAGCTGAAAAAGGATACACATGGTTTGGTGGTTAGGCAGGCAAGAAGCAGACTGGCATGGTGCTGTTAAAGTTATGAAGCCTCCCTTGCTTATTCTCCAGGGCACAGAGTCAGCTAGTAGCCTGTGGGAGCAGATCACAGGGCTGCTTGAGGGTAGAATGAGGAAGTTTCTTGGAAAGAGGTATTGAATCAACTAGCACTGTGACATCTGGGGTGATATCCCAGAGCTAGAATCCATGATGTGGATTTGGAAAATATAGTAAAGACAGTTTACTAATAGTACTATTGACTATAAAGGAACCTCAATATATATAAAATAAATGGTTTTCCGAAGAAGAATCGTGTCTTATGGGCCCTCCAGGTTGAGTTAATTTAAAACCCATCTGATCAATTCACAATCATCCTAATTATTGAATTAGAACATATATTAGAAATAATCTAATTTCCTAATTTAATAGAAGAGACACTTAAAGTCCAAAGGTGCAGAGTGGACTGGCCAAAACTACATGTAGTTTGTGGCAGAACTGAGGGTAAACATCATGTATTTAATGGAATTACCCAGTTTCTAAGTGATCGATTATTTCAAAATATTTCAATGAGCTGTTTACATACCTATTTACCAAGTGAAGATAAACTTATTAAAAGAAGGAATTTATTTTTTTTCAAAACTGTTATTGAGTGCAATAGGTGCTGGGTTTACAGCAAGTAATAACAAAAAGAAGTAAGAGGTTGTGAGGAATAAATGAGCTGGTAAGGTGTGCATTTAGAATAGGGTTTGGCAAATATAAATCATCAATAAATTTTCACTGTTGTTGTTCATTGTTATTATTCCTGCCTTTATGGGTCTTCTGTAAAGCAAGGAAACATTCCTATGGCTAGTTTCTCCTTTGCAAAATCTCATTCACTGTGTTTATGGCTGCATGAAATTCAACTTATTTCATGAGAACACCTGACACAAGCCCCCTATTTTTCATGGACTTCATTCCTTCATGATTCCAAGCCAGAGCTTTTTTGGTAAGATGTTTCCTGGGATTATTTATAGTTAGCAGCTGATTTGGAACAGATACATGACTTAAGCTCTATAAGCAGCATGTATTAATACTTCTTTACTTTTTTTTTGTCTGAATTCACTAAATATACAGTTGTTGCATCTACTAATCTTTGCCAATAAGAGACAATGGAGAGAGAGAGAGATCAATGACGCCGATGCAAATTCTTCAATTTAGAAATGTAGGGAGATGCTACTGTTGGTGTTGTAGGGACTTCAGAAATGAATGAGATCTATCTCTGTTTTCAGTGGACTTTGCCATCTACTGATGGGGATGAAGAAAGTGCACAAATAACAATACACAACGTGGGAGTAGGAGGTGCAGGAAGCTCTGTAAGGAAGCCAGAAACAAACCCTGACGGAAAACCAGAGGCAGAGACCACTTGTCTTCAAAATCATCAAGGACAGTGACCATTGGGCCAAAAAAGGAAGGTGTCGAATTCAGGATGAAACAGCACTTTCTCCAACATTCTAATAGCACAGGTTGTTTGTTTGCTGGCAATAAAAAGATAACATATTGCTTCCTGTTATATTGGTATTTATTTGTTGATCATTGAAAGTACACTTTATCCCCAAGGGAATTTCACTTCAAATGTTTCAGGTAAGACATTTCAGGTATAACAAAGTTGTGAAGGAGTGTAAACTCAGAGGTAATATTGTCATGGAAGGTAAAGTTTCAATGCTGAGTGACAATAAAGGATTCAAAGGAATTGGGACTGCAGAAGACAAATATAGCTTGAAAGGAGGAGGGGTTTATTTTTTGAATAGAGAGAAGTCCCAATAATGGCTAGAGTTATTTCAAGCTTAAGAAATTTTCACAAGTAAACTTCTGTTCTCAAACTTGGTGAACAAAACTGTTAAAAAAATGTTTCCGTACTGAATATAGGGAGCGACCTAGATATACCTCATTTAAAATATGCCATCAAATCCGTCCATCAGCACTTGAGAGTCACAGGCAGTCATGGAAAGCCAATAATGCACCCCCAATTTTTTTTTACTTATAAGTCACATGCAGACATGGACTAAAGAGCTGCTCAGTTGAAATATCTATTTTAAAGAACTAAGTCAAATGACTTTGATCTTCAGCCCGATGTTTTTTTTTGTCTTTTGTTGCTTTCTGTTCTACTTGTCTGTCTTGATTCTTGGTAATCATTAATTGGTTATGTTAAAATGTTAAATCCCCCTCTTGTATACAACATTTAAAAATAAAATTATTATTAAAAAATGACGATCTATTTCACAGCCCTATTAATTTCCCTCTTTTGCGAGAACTATGTTAATACCATGAAAAAACAGCACCCACACATTTTTAATTATCTGGGCATTCTGCACTATTAAATAACTTAGTGTTACTAAGTACTTATCTACTTTTATTCATTTATTCATTCATTCAAATGGCACTGATTATCTACTATGTGCCAGATACTTGTAAGTGATAGAGATGTTAAGACCGACAAAGAGTTGGTCATCTGTGTTTCTCTTCCAGGTCCAACCTCTACTTTTTTTCCTTCTTGCTCTGTAACATGGAAGCCTGATTCTTATGGACATTTTGAATAGGCTCCTTTGAGCTCCAGGCCAATAGGATGCACTGGAAGGAGAGAAAGATTAAGTGTTTTTTTGCTCCTGGTCTTCTCTTTGCCAGGTTGCTCAGTGTTGGCTCTGTTTCTCGACTGAAGGCACACTGCTATAAGGGGGTACTTTCCATATGGCCACCCTTTCTAGATTCTGATATCTGCTCCTTCCTTGAGTTCCTTTGGACAAAGAGGGGGTAGAAACACTGCTGTTGCTAGGCACATGACACTGCACTATCCTTTTTGGTTTTCTTAGAACAAATTTTATTTTATTTGAATTTATTTATTATATTTTATTTTTACTTTTTAAATTTTAATTTATCAATATACAATGTGGTTGATTTTCATGTCCCTTTACCAATTCCTCCTTCCCCCTTCCCTCTTCCTCTTTCCCACCATCAACATCATATCTGATCACTTGTCTTAACAAGTTCAAGGAATTGTTGTGATTGTTTTGTCTTCTTCCCTGCCCCCACCACCATTTGCATATTTATTTATTGATTGATTTTTAGCTACCACAGATAAGTGAGAACATGTGGTATTTCTCTTTCTGTGCCTGACTTATTTCACTTGATATAATTATTTCTAAGTCCATCCATGTTGCTGTGAATGGTAGTACTTCATTCTTTTTTATAGCAGAGTAGTATTCCATTGTGTAGATATACCACATTTTTCTTATCTGCTCATCTGATGATGGACCTTTGGGCTGGTTCCAACACTTGGCTATTATAAATAGTGCTGCAATAAACATTGGAGTACAGGTATCCCTTCAAAATGATGATTTCCATTCCTTTGGGTATATTCCCAGAAGTGGAATAGATGGGTCCTATGGTAGATCTATCTGTAATTGTTTGAGGAACCTCCATACCATTTCCCATGAAGGCTGCACCATTTTGCAGTCCTACCAACAGTGTATGAGAGTTCCTTTTTCTCTGCAACCTCTCCAGCATTTATCATTCTCAGTCTTTTGGATATTAGCCATCCTAACTGGAGTGAGATGGCACCTCAATGTGGTTTTGATTTGCATTTCATGAATGCTGAGTGATGTTGAGCATTTTCTCATGTGTCTGTTGGCCATTCATATATCTTCCTTTAAGAAATGCCTATTCAGCTCCTTTGCCCATTTTTTAAATAGGGTTACTTGTTTGTTTGTTTGTTTGGTTTTTTTTGCTGTGAAGTTTTTTGAGATCCTTATATATTCTGGATATTAATCCTTTGTTAAAAGTATATTTTGGAAATATTTTCTCAAATTCTTTTGGTTGTCTTTTCATTCTGTTAATTGTTTCTTTTGCTATGCAGAAGCTTTTTAGTTTGACATAATCCTATTTGTTTATTTTTCCTTTGGTTGCCTATCCTTTTGGGGTATTATTCACGAAGTATGTACCCAATCCTACTTCCTAGAGTGTTTCCCCTATGTTTCCTTTAAGGAGTTTTATTGTTTCAGGGTGTATATTTAATTCTTTAATCCATTTCGAGTTGATTTTTGTATATGGTGAGAGGTACAGGTCTAGTTTCATTCTCCTGCATATGAATATCCAGTTTTCCAGCACCTTTTGCTAAAGAGGCAGTCTCTTTCCCAGTGTGTATACTTGGTGCCTTTGTCAAAGATCAGATGGCTGTAGGTGTATGGGTTGATTTCTGGGTTCTCTATTCTATTCCATTGATCCATTGATCTGTTTTTATGCCAGTACCATGCTGTATTGGTTATTATAGCTTTGTAGTATAGTTTAAAGTCATGTAGCGTTATGCTCCAACTTTATTTTTTCTGCTCAGAAGTGCTTTGGCTATTCATGTTGTTTTGTTTTTCTATATAAATGTTAGGATAGTTATTTCCATTTCAGAGAAAAGTGTCATTAGAATTTTGATGGGGTTGCATTGAATCTGTAGATCACTTTGGGTAGTATGGACATTTTTACAATGTTTATTCTTCCAAACCAAGAGATGGGATATCTTTCCATCTTCTTGTGTCCTTTTTAATGTCTCTCAACAGTGGTTTGTAGTTCTTATTATAGAGATTTTTCACATCCTTAGTTTACTTTATTCATAAGTATTCCAAAAGATTGAAAGAGGCAATTCTCCCAAACTCATTCTATGAAGCAAACATCACCCTGATACCAAAACCAGGTAAAGATACAACTAAAAAAGAAAACTACAGGATAATATCCTTAATGAATATAGATGCAAAAATCCTCAATACAATACTAGCTAACAGAATACAGCAACACATGCACAAAATTATACACCATGATCAAATGGGATTTATCCCAGGGATACAAGTTGGTTCAACATATGAAAATCAATAAATGTGATACACCACATCAATAAAAATCAAAGACAGAGACCATATGATCATCTCTATAGACACTAAAAAAGCATTTGACAAAATTCAACATTCATTCATGATAAAGACTCTCTAGAAGTTAGGTACAGATGGAAAGTATCTCAACATAATTAAAGCCATATATGATAAGCCCACTGACAATATCATCCTGAACGGGGGAAAACTGAAAGCTTTTCCCTTAAGAATAGGAACTAGACAAGGATGCCCACTCTCACCACTCCTATTCAACATAGTGTTGGGAGTACTAGCCAGAGCAATCAGAGAAGAGAAGGAAATAAAGGGCATCCAGATTGGAAAAGATGAAGTCAAACCTTCTCTGTTTGCAGATGACACGATCCTATATATCAAACAATCTAAAGCCTCTACAGAAAAACTCTTAGAATTGATAAATGATTTCAACAAAGTTGCAGGATACAAAATCAATTCACAAAAATCAGTAGCATTTCTATACTCCAACAGTGAATATGCAGAAAAGAAATCAGGAAAGCTAGTGCATTTACATTAGCACAAATTTTGAATAGCCCCTTTCTTAAACTCTGTTTAAATGCTTGGTTTGAGAATGGCTTCTGTTCTTCTCAGGATTCTGACTGATAGATATACCATGTGTCTTCCTTTCAAGAAATTGATACTGGTGGGTAAGAATAAATCCTGAATAAACATCTATTAATGTTAATAGTTACAAATTTTTTTGGTCTCACTGGACTCAGATATTTGCAGTGGTGGCCAAACTGATAAAAATAATCTTATGACCCTGACTCTTCTTCTGTTGTAAATGTACTTAGAGACGTTTTCATCATTTCTAGATGCAAAAATATTTCCTGTCAGGCATTCCAATGGGATCCTGGTGGTTATAAATATTCTGTAACTAAAAATGTCCTTTCTTTTTAGGATACATAACAAAGACATTACAATGGATTTCAAGGCTTGGAGCAGGAGTGCCACACAAGGCTTAGGAGTGTATTTTGACCCCCAGCCCAGCATCCAGCCTGTCTCCGCAGACCTATTGCAAAAATCCTTTCACTATTTCACATCTTGCCATGCCAGCCTACTTGCACATCCGCAGATAATCAGAAAACAAATAAAGTTCCACAAGCTTTTCTTTTCCCATTCGCAATCTTTTCTCACTTGCCATTTTGTTTCCTCTGCTGAAGACATAAAATCTCTCATGCTTTCTGTATGGAATTCTAACAATTTTTTGATTGTGTTACTATTCTCCTTGGAATCTCCCCCCTTTTCCTTTTTATCTTTTATCTTTTATCTTCCCAACTTAAAAGCAACACTCAAGGTGACTTTTTAATTCCATATTTCTTGAATTACTATTAAGATGTTTTAATGTATAAGAAAGACATACTATTTTTCACATTATCCTCAATTTCCTTCGTAATACAACCTGATATCCTATTTTTTTTTTTAATCTTCTCCTGTATGTCGTCAACATATTCTTTGAGCTGTCGGCTATGGCATCTCGATTCCTGTCCTGAGAGGCTGCAGTAATTCAGAAGCCATTAGTGTACTGTGTATGAGTAGTGTGAATTGCTT
>NW_007740773.1:3761-5435 GCF_000696425.1 Galeopterus variegatus | reverse complement strand
ACTATTTTTCACATTATCCTCAATTTCCTTCGTAATACAACCTGATATCCTATTTTTTTTTTTAATCTTCTCCTGTATGTCGTCAACATATTCTTTGAGCTGTCGGCTATGGCATCTCGATTCCTGTCCTGAGAGGCTGCAGTAATTCAGAAGCCATTAGTGTACTGTGTATGAGTAGTGTGAATTGCTTCTTCCAGGGTGTCTTACCTTGAACTTCTTATGCTGAATTCCACTCACCATTGTGGCGCTTGATTACCTAACTGCCTTTGGTCTTCTCAAGTTTCTCCCACTCCTTGTTCTTGACAACATCTATGTTTAGTATCTGGCTAATTATGTGGTTTTTGATAAATTGGCTGCCCTGCTGTTCCTTCCATCTTTCAGATTGTTAATAAACTTATGAAACACCAGTGCCACTTGTGATCCGGAGGCCATCAACTAATTTCTGAGCTGATAACTAGAGATTTCTCTCAGAAATCTTTCTTTTAACCAATTTTCAAACCACCGACTCTATAATTCAATTATTGTTTTTCCTAAAAGATACCAAGAGTCAATTATTATTCAGGGAAAATAAAAACAAAGCTCTTATGAAGACACAGTCTATATATTATCCTGACCTACCATTCTACAGCCTCTTATGAATCTTAGCCTGTGGCCACTAATTTGGAAAAGTAAAAAATGAATTGTTTTCCACTTATTTATTTTTTTCAAAAAAAAGTTTTAAAAATTAGGAGGCAAAGAAACATGGGATATAAATTAATATTAAATGAAATTTACCAACCTGTTGAGATTCATCAAACTACACATTTATTAATATTTACATGTGGAAAGCATTATACTAGGTACACTAATGAAAATAAGAAGTTTAAGTCTACATATCTTAGTTCCTGCAGAGGAACTAAAACGAAAGCAAAGATTGGACACTTGCCTTTAAAGAGCTATGTAAGAATACATGTAGCGATATGACAGGGTTCCAAGGGATGAGTTAAAAGCAATTTGATGTTTAATCATCAAATTAACATTACAAGCAATAACCAGTAAGGGTTCTCAGAAGATGAAATCCTATTTGACTCGTTTTGTGGAGGCATGGAAAGAGCATGAACGTTGGAATCAGAATTTGGCTTGAGTTTTCTCTCTGTCATTTATAAATTATTTGATCTTAACAAGTTATACACTTTCTGAATCTCAGTTTTCTCNGAGTAGGATATTGAAAGATTTTATGAAACAAATGGAATTAGGATTAGAATTTACAAACAATAAATGTATGTCCTCTTAAAATCTATGTCCTTTTAATGTTCGTAAACAAAAATGTATAACAGTGTAAGATGCAGGATGTAGTCTTTCCACACACTACTAATGAATAGTTCATATGCTGGTGACTTCTCAATGTGTATCTCCAGCTCTGGGATCACTCATTCAATTTTCTACTTAAGATCACAGCATAGGTGCCTCACTGTTGACCCAACCGTGACTCATTCAAAATTGAATTTGTGATTTAGCCTGTTCCCTCACTTACTTTCTCTTAGCCTTCCACATATCAGTAAATACAACTATGCTTCCAGTTGTCCAAGTTAGAAATCCAGGAATTACTCTTGGATCCTCCCTTTTCGTCATAATCCTCACATCTAATCCATGAGCAAATTTGTCAAGTCCACCTGTGACATGTATCTTTGAATC
>NW_007740773.1:1643-3727 GCF_000696425.1 Galeopterus variegatus | reverse complement strand
TCCTCACATCTAATCCATGAGCAAATTTGTCAAGTCCACCTGTGACATGTATCTTTGAATCAAGTCACTTTTCTGTCTCTTCCACGCCATCGCTCTTGCTGTCCATCCTCATCTCTCGTCTGGAACACAGCAGTTGCCTCCAACACATCTTCCTACTTCTGCCCTTGCTCCACTCACCCACCCTCCATGTGGCAGCCACTGTAATTTTCTCAAAATTAAAGTTTGTCACTACATGTTGCAAAAAAACAAATAGAAAAGCACACCTAAATTCATTCCCAAGTCTACAGGATCACATCCCTCCTAATGCTCCAGATTTACCTGAACCACTCTGCCATCCCTGACTACCCTCCAGCTACACTGGTCTCCCGTCAAATCCTTGAATCTACCAATCTTTTTTCTGCTCATGATCATTACACAAATTGTCTCCATCTAGAATAGACTTTATGTAGACAGCTCTTTTTGCTTTGAGTCTTAGATCTAATCACACTATTTAAAGTAGATTTATTTTATTCTCTACTTCATATTGTTTGTCATTTTTTTGTTACATTTCTTTTCACTATTTTTTTCTATTTATTTATTTATTTATTGTCTTTCTCCTTCATTGGAACCTAATCTCCTGGAGAAGAGGGCCTTTTCCCTTTCTGGTACACCATTGTACCCCAAGTACCTGATATATGGTGGGAGCTCAATAAACATTCATTAATAACTAAAGAATAATACAATAAGATTCTATGTCTCTCATTCTAATTCATTTGGACAGCTGTCACAATTTGCAGCTTATATTAACATTACTTTTAATCTTTCTAACTTAAAGTTCATTTTAGACAACACCAAGTTTTTCTTATCTCTTAATTGGAAGATCTTTGCTTGCGAACAACAACGATCAAGAGGTCAGACTGAGAAAACACAAAAGCTTCTTTGCTTTCTAAAATGAGAAGTTTAGGTTAAGCTTGACATGAGTGTTATTAGACTAATAACATCAGTAATAAGCAGAGAGACAGGGAAGAGAAAATTGCATTGTAGGAATACGGGCCACAACTGTTTATTTGAGGTAAGTAAGATCCCAACCTAATGTTTACACTAAAGTTGTCGCATGTGTGAGCTGGAATGATGTCACAGTATCTCGGTACAGAACATGAGAAGGTTCTAAGAATCCCTCCTGATGGGTTTGCATGAAGGGAAATTGCTCCTCCTGGATGAGTGGCAACCTGTACTAATAGCCGAACTGCGGACATCTGAGGCAACTCTCTGCCAGACCACACTGTTTTAATTACTGACCACAGCTCTTATATTCATCTGTAGAGTTTCACCTAGAACCAAAAGTCACTGAATTTCCTTTTTGCTCGTTTAAAGAGACATGTAAATCCCAGCTCAATCCCTGAAAACATGAATCTGCAATGAGACCCTGCTCTCTTCCCCTTGGCATTGCCTTGTCTATTGCTTCTTTCAGAGACTGTTTTTCTTCCTTTTAGTTTTGCCAAGGTCTCTGCAGCCTTGTGCTGCAAGGAGATGTCATCCAAGGATACTAAGGTAGAGTTAGAGTGTGATCATAAAAATTACAAGGTGCAAACACACACTGCAGGCTGGCTGGGTGTTTATCAGTAACACCCAGAGACCATCATACACAATCTAATCAGCAGATCACCTAAATACAAGTTGTCCCATTGGTCACCTAGGTGAAAATGAAACAGCTGTTTAATTTAGCCTCTATGAAATAAACTCATATCCTGAATCTTTGATATCTTTATTACCATTGTAATTTATTTATTTATATTGTGATTATTTGATTTTCTTTGGTATCTTTATGTTCTAGAATTGTGTTTCTCCAAGTGTGTGATATGCATACTGATTGTATGGACAATGGGTTTAGGGATATTTTGATGAATTTAAAATTATGTAATAGTGGCATATTTATTTTTAGGTGTATTACAAAACATCAAATCCCTAGTTTATTTTTTAGAACAAGATTAAGCAATAAAATAGGAGTTCATTTAAAGTACTTTTCATAAAAAAATAATAGTGCAAGTAATACTCAAATATGGACAAAAATTATGGACATGGTAAGTGACTACCTAAATTTTGGG
>NW_007740773.1:0-983 GCF_000696425.1 Galeopterus variegatus | reverse complement strand
GAAAACATCAAATCCCTAGTTTATTTTTTAGAACAAGATTAAGCAATAAAATAGGAGTTCATTTAAAGTACTTTTCATAAAAAAATAATAGTACAAGTAATACTCAAATATGGACAAAAATTATGGACATGGTAAGTGACTACCTAAATTTTGGGAAGCATGGCCATATTCCCTAGTCATAACCTATTCTGTTTAACTACAGGGATCAAACAGGTTGATAAAATAGATTGAGCAACTTCCTTTAAATTTGGTCACTAGGCAAGATAGAAAGTTTTAGCCTGAATGGAGGCCAAGGTGAAAGTCTTTACAGCAAAAAATGCTAAAGGTGAGAGTGGGAAAAAAGAGAGTAGGAATGGGAGAGCAAAAAACAGGAAACAGGCCTGAAATTGGGGTTCTACTTGTGATAGCACACTTGTGTGCCAGGCTGGTAAGAGGAGAAAATATGATTTCGGAACCTAGACTGCTCAAACCCTTAAAACCTCCCAAGAAAAGAGCTTTGGTTGGTCTGAGGCTGTGCAATCGCCAGCCACAACTGAATGCTTTATTGCCGTCTGGAAGTGTTTATTTTCTGAACATAAATTCAGGGGACAGATTCAAGGCATGTATAGAAATAAAGCATATCATCATGTGAGCTGAGCTGACAAGGACAATTTACTGTACCCTGCATTTGTTCTGGGCCAATCGGAGGAGAGCCGGTGATTAACATTCTCAAATCCCTGCTGTTCAGTTCTGATTGTCCCTTCACTGAACTTTGGAATGGCATGGATTAACCCCTTGAGGGACTGCAGTGCACAGCCCAGAGCCCACAAAGGGACACTTATTCCACTCCAGAAGACATGCACACTGTTGGGATGCTCCTGGAGCAGCAAGCTGGCTGCTGATCCTGCGAGAAACACCAATCTCATAAGGAAGCTATGAGAATTAAATGAGATAATGCATGTGAGGAGTCTGGCTCAGTAATATTGTCTTCCATAATTGTTGTT